>NC_057861.1:605073681-605333681 GCF_019393635.1 Dromiciops gliroides
TTTAGTGAGGCAATTGGGGTCAAGTGACTTGCCCAGGATCACACAGCTAGTAAGTGTTAAGTGTCTGAGGCCAGATTTGAACCCAGGTACTCCTGACTCCAGGGCCGGTGCTCTATCCACTGCGCCACCTAGCTGCCCCTGATTAGACATTTTAAACTCCGTGTTTCCAAAGGCATCTCAAACTCAAAATGTCCAAAACATAACTTAATTATCTTCTTAACTTCTTTATATGTTAAGGGCTAAAATTCTAGCTAAACTGTCTAAAATATCTAATGAGTGGTCACCAATAAATTATAAGCTTTAGCAAGAGTTAGACTTTTAAGCATTTATTAAGGAGAATAAGAATTTGGTAAAGAGAGAAGAAAAGGCCTAGATTCCTATCTATTAAAGGGAGAGCACATTTCTAGCTCCGCTCTCCACCAGAGTCCAAAGGCAAGAGGCAGACCGAGCGCCAGTCTCTTCCCTCCTCCTCCCACTAGCCCGCGTCACTTCCTGACGCCAAAGAAAAGACTCCTGGTCTTGCCCTCAAAGGCCTTCGCTTCATGGGTGGAACTCTTCTACAGTAAGTCTACAGCAGGTGGCGTCATTCCAATCATTACAATATCCGCAAAAGGCACCACTGGTCTTCTAGTCTTCTGGGTTCATAACAACATTGTTACCTTAATAAATCCTCACTGTTTCTCACCCCAGAGATCTAGTCAGCTGCCAGATTTTACTGTTTCTCCCTCCAAAACATTTCTTCCATCTGGCCCCCTTTTCTCATACAATCAGTACTTGAGTGCAGGCCTATATCATTTCTTACCCAGACTACTACTGCAGTGGTTTCCTAATTAGTTTACCTGTCTCCTAGTCCACCCTAGTCCACCCTAGTCCATTCATTCACACAATTTCCAAAATGTTTTCTTCTTAAGCATAGATCTGATGGTTTCATTCCCTAATTAGTAAACTTTGATGACTGGCTTCTTACTGTCTCTAGAATAAAATAAAAACTTCTGTTTAACCCCAACCTATTTTTCCAGGTTTATACACTTCCCTTCTCTTACACTACAGTCTCCAGTTGTCCTGATCTGTGTCTTGCTGCTGGACCCAGATGGCTCTGGAGGGAGTGAGGTTGGTGACTTTGCATGTCCCTGCCTCACTTAAATCCAGTTCATTGAAAGTGATGAAATCATCTCTGGATGTTATGGTCCTCTTGGAACAAAGAACAAACTACAACCAACTGGCTAGACTAGCTCTTCCCTCTGTTGCTTACACATGGCACTCTTACTGCCTTTGTTCTTTTGTATGTATTTCCTCCTCACCTCTGCCTTGTAAAACTTCTTTCTTCCTTCAAGACATGGCTTAAGCGCCACCTTCTGCAATGAAGCCTTGTCTCAACTATCTTGTAATTTATTCTACAAATATTCTCAGTATTTATTTTGTATATGTTTATATATGTACATGTCTACCTTGGTATAATGTAAGCTCTTTGGGAGTAGGGATTGTTTCATTTTTTTTGTATCTGTATCCCCATGCCTAGCACAGTCCATGGCACATAAGCGGGTGTTTAGTGTTTGTAGATCAATTGTGTACCCTGCTACTTTAAGATATTAAACATTTATGTTTCCTGAAAATCTAGAATTTCCTATCAGTAAATCACCATCATGTAAACTGAAATAGTGATAATTTTACCTCTTTTCTAATTATTTCTTTAGTTCTTTTTTGTCTTATTAATATTTAGCTTAAGTACTAAGTCTTCAGATATATTTTAAAATATAAGAACAATACTACATGATAGGTTATTGGCATAACATTTCCTGTAATTTTTTTTTTAAGTGAGGCAATTGGGGTTAAATGACTTGCCCAGGGTCACACAGCTAGTAAGTGTTAAGTGTCTGAGGCCGGATTTGAACTCAGGTACTCCTGACTCCAGGGCTGGTGCTCTATCCACTGCGCCACCTAGCCGCCCCCATTTCCTGTAATTTCGAAGGCATGGAGAACAAGTTTATTATATTCTTCCACCTCTATTTTGGATAACTGTCATACCTAGAAGATATCCAGAGAACATATCTATCTGTTTCTCTCTCACTCCCCATTCCTCCCTCCAAGGTTCTGGTGATATAAAGACCTCTTTCCCCCCAAAAGAAATAAAACATCAAACCATTTGGAAATATGAGTCGGTTCCTGGTGAGAGAAATAAGGATTAGAGATAACAGTTTGGGAATCATATGCATAGAAGCAATTGTTTAAGTAATGGAAATCTGGGAGACCACCCAAGGATCATAATATAGATTTATATCCACAAAGGTTATTTAGTACATCCCCTTCATTTTACAGGTGAGGAGACAGAGATCTAGAATGTTGTAACTTGCCCAAGATCACACAGTATTCAAGCCAGTATTCAAATCCAGGTTTTTTGATGCTAGGTCCAGTAACAGAGTCCATGGCTCTCAGAGCAGTTTTAGTAGAGTGTATATAGGGATGGAATTAGTATTGCTTTTAGTTAAAAGGAGTGGGTGGGTGGTGAGGAAGTATAGGTGGCAATTTTATAGACTATTCTTTCAAGAGTCTTCATAGTGAAAAGGACTTGAATTGTGAATGACTTATGTGTATCTGGGGCTCTGGAATTCAGAGCCAGATGTTTTGCCATCCAATTTAGAACTTAGGGGTGTAAGTGAAAGGGCTGCCCCTCCCCCAGTTCGATTGCTCTCTCTGAAACTGCCCCAGGCACAAGCCTCACACAACACCCCTAGCCCAGAGGTTTGAGGGGAGAGAAGGGGTATATAGCCTGGGGGGTAGAGAGGCTAGAGGGTCGGTTGGTAGGAGAAGAAATGCAGGAGGGGAGCTATGAAGGGAGGATTGGCAGTTGCAGAGGAAGAGTGAAAGGGGGATGTAGTGAAGACTAGGAAGGTAAGAGACGAGATGCAGGGAGATGTAGAGCTTCGGAGAATGGAGACTGGGACCTCAGAGCTACCTGAGAAGGAGACAGTAACAGCAGCCATACCCACAAGGTGAGAGATGCAGGGGGATAGAGAAAGTTAAAGGCGAAGCCACTAAGGTTACAGGTCGTGTTTTTCTTTGTCTTTTCCCCTAAGTTTATTCACTGCAATAAACCTTGGTATTTGCTTAAATTGAAAAGAGGCTTCCTAATCTTTTTCTAATCAGGTGGGGAGATGCAGTGAGGGAGGGGAGCCTCCCAATTGGCTCTTCCCATATTAAATTAAAAGCAGTCAGATAGCCAGCAAGATAATTACAGCTAAGGCAGTTATAAAATTTTACAGAATGGCCATTGCGGCAGGACTTACTGGTCAGTTATAATTTTTCAGCAAGTTATAAGTTTTCAGATTAGTAAGGCAGTTAATATATATATTTTTTACATTTAATGGCGAGTCAGGTAGGAGTTCACAGATTAGATTGGTGTTAAAATATTTTTTACAAGGGATAGGATGACCTACAGAGATGTTTATTGTTTAAGATATGGGAGACCTGACTATGTTTGTAGGCTGGGGGAAAGGAATCAATAGAGAAAGACTGAAGAAATGAGTAAAGAGATAATTGATAAAAACCATAGTGGACCACTGCCTAATAATGAACCTTTGAACCTCTGATGAAGTGTTTGCTTAAAGTAACCTCTGTATTTGAATGAGAAGGCATCTCTTTACTTACTACATACACCCCTTATCTAACTATGAGATAAAACAGCTTATACATCATTGCTGTAAGAGAAAACACTTATCCATATTATTCAGTGCCTCTGTGTTCTAAATGGGATGACAAACAGTATTTGGCTCTAGATTCCTTCATTCTTGATCTATATCTTTATGCACCTCAAATAAATCAGGAGGTTCTAAGTTCATGATAGCCTATTTTGGTAAAATAGAGGGCATCACTACTTTTTCTGTATTTAATGTCTTCAGTGTGTCAAGTTGTTAAAGGCTAAAATTCTAGCTAGTCTGTCTAAAATATCTAATGAGTGGTCACCAATAAATTATAAGCTTTAGCAAGAGTTAGACTTTTAAGCATTTATTGAGGAGAATAAGAATTTGGTAAAGAAAGAGAGAAAGGCCTACATTCATCTGTCTATTAAAAGGAGAGCGCATTTCTAGCTCCGCTCTCCACCAAAGTCCACAGGAAAGAGAAGAGTCAGAGCGCCAGGCTCCCCCTTCTTCCCCCCACAAGCAAACCTCACTTCCTGACGCCAAAGAAAAGACTCATGGTCTTGCCCTCAAAGACCTTCACCTCATGGGCAGAGCTCTTCTACAGTAAGTCTCCAGCAGGTGGCGTCATTCCAATTGTTACAAAGTACAGAAAGCACTAATTTAGAAAAAGTAATGCAAAACTTTGTTTAGTGAGTCTCTTTGGAAATACTTATTTCATTAGCAGTACTTAATTCCTTTTTCTTTCCCAGAGTACCTTGTACTGACATGTTTATGTTAGAATTTGAACTTGCTAAAGAGTTTAAAAATTAAAGCTTTTGGGGGGAATGTTTAAAATCTTACAATCTGTCCTCTTACTACCATTTCAGTCTCACTGTATTTTACTCAGGGGTAGCTAGGTGGTGCAGTGGATAGGATGGCAGGGCTGGAGTCAGGAAGACTCATCTTCCTGTGTTCAAATCTGGTCTCAGACACTTAACTTAAGCAAGTGACTTTACCCTGTTTGCCTCAGTTTCCTTATCTGTAAAATGAGCTGGAGAAGGAAATGGCAAACCACTCCAGTATCTTTGCTAAGAAAACCTCAAATGGCATAATGAAGAGATAGACACAACTGAACAACAGTTTACTCTCCATGCACTCTACAGTACAATTTTTTTTCTTCTTTTTGCAGGGCAATGAGGGTTAAGTGACTTGCCCAGGGTCACACAGCTAGTAAGCGTCAAGTGTCTGAGGCCAAATTTGAACTCAGGTCCTCCTAAATCCAGGGCCGGTGCTTTATCAGCTTCGTCATCTAGCTGCCCCCTACAGTACCATTTTCACTGGTTTTTGAGCTCTCTGATCTTCCTTCTAACTTGGGAAGAGGAGGGTGTGTGTGTGTGTGTGTGTGTGAGAGAGAGAGAGAGAGAGAGAGAGAGAGAGAGAGAGAATGAATGTGAGTGTGGGTCTGGGAGTTGGAAATGATGGCCTCTGCTGCTATTGCCCCATCCCTGCAGTGCACTCTTCTTTCATTTCACCTCTTGGAATGCTTCATTTCCCTCAAGACTCAACTCGTGGTATCTTCTGTTTATGGTCTTTTTTGGGTTCTTTAGTTGCTTACTTCTGATATTACCTTCTATTTCCGTATTTTCTCTGTTAGAATGTGAGCTCTTTGAACACAGAGACAGTGTTTTTGCCTTTCTTTGTCTCCATTACTCAACACAGTTTCTGGCACATGGTAGACCTGTAGCAATGTTCGTTGACTGGCTAAGAGTTAACTTGACTATAAACACTAAATTATATCCTGTACAGATTTAGTAATTGCACCTAAGATTAAACTGGAAACAACTGACAGGAAGATGCTACTTTTCAAGTTGATAAGGTAGATAAGCAGAGAGCTATAAGGGAATATGAGTCCTTCAGAGGAAACGTTAGGTACCTACTATTTGCCAGCACTTTGCTATGCACTGAGGGTACAAAGAAAGGTGTGAAAGACAGTCCCTGCTCTCAAGGAGCTCATAGTCTAATGGGGGAGACAGTATATAACTGTCCAAACAGCTGTATACAGGATAAATTAGAAATCAACAGAGAGAAGGCACGAGAACTAAGGGGGATTGGGAAAAGCCGGGACTTAAAGGAAGCCAGGGAAGTCAGGAAGAAGAGATGAGGGAGAGCATTCTAGGCATGGTGGATGGCCAGGGAAAATGCCCAGGGATTGGTAGATGGAGTGTCTGATTTGGGGAACAGCAAGGAGGCCAGTGTTATTACTGGATTGCAGAGTATTTGAGAGTGGGATATGGTGTAATAAGACTAGAAAGGTTAGGTTAAGGGAGTGTCCCTCCCTTCCCACTCCTCCTCTCTCCTGTGTAAGTGTAAAATTGTTATCTCATTCTTCAGTCTCTTTGATAATGTATCTGATAACCAAATTTTTATCTTCAAAGTCTGTGTCATGATTAGCAAACTCATATTTGGGGGATTTTTCACTGGACTTAAAGGAAACAAAACAAGTCTAGGTTTTGGGAATACAAAGAACAACTCTCCCCTTCTCCCCTCCAACAACAAACCATTTGTTGACCTCCAGGATCTTATATTATTCCGAGACCTCCCCTGTGGTAGTAATAAATAACTGAAGTAGGTTTTGTCCTAAACTTTTAAATATTTGACAACTTGTTAATTTTTCATTTGTTTCAGTGAGGAATGGAACTCCTTTGTGTGTGTTCCTAAGTTTGCCTCTGCTTTGTCTTTTGCTGTTAGATTCCAGTCCAGCATTTCCTTGCATCAAAGGTGTGCTAAAAACACTTCTGTAGAGTACTGAATTGGTCTTTGAAACTCAAAAGATGATCGATCACCCATACTTTATAGACTTCGGGGACTAAAAGGGCAATACAGGTTTGAGGATGAACTTTTAATTTGGGTGGATTATTAAGTCAGTAGGCAAAATATTCATTAATACCCACTTAGACTTGTTCTATTTTCATTCAATTTTATTTTATTTTCAAGTTCACATTTTCCCCACCCCACTCTCTACCTCCAATTGAGAAAACAAGAAAAATGAAATCTGTTACAATCATCTATAATGAAGAAAACAAATTTCTGCATTGGTCATGTAAAAAAAAATACATCCCAGTCTGCATTGAGTCTATCATATCTCTATTTGGAGGTGGATAGCATGTTCTCCCATGAATTCTCTAGATCTGTTTAGTCATTGTGTTGATCAGAGTTACTAAGTTTTTCAAAGTTATTTATCTTTATAATATTGTTACTCTGTGCCTTGTTTTCCTGATTCCTCTTACTTGACTTTTTATCAGTTTGTACATGGTTTTCCAGATTTCTCTGAAGTAATTTTCCATTTCTTAAAGTACAAGAATACACTGTTATATCCACATACCATAATTTATTCAACCCTTTCCCAGTTGATGGGCATCTATCTCCCCATTTCAGATTATTTTCCATCACAGCTATAAATATTTTTATACATGTGGATCCTTTTCTTATTTCTTTGATCACTTTGGAGCATAGACCTAGTAACAGTATTATAGATTCAAATGGAATGTACAGTTTTGGGGAATGCTTTTTGGAATGCAAAATACTTTTAATGTTAAGCTAAACAAAACACAATTAAGAAGATATATCTGCTTTGGTTTACATTTAAAGCAAAATGGAATTTATAAAAGATTGACTATTTAGATTATGTATCAGCCTTTTTTCCCCATTATACACTATATAGCAGTGGATTCACAATTAGTGCAATTAACTCTTGTCTATTGAGTCAGATTACAACTTTATGTTACTGTTTATCTTATGTAATTATTGCACCTCCCCCCTTTTATTATTTTCAATGAACAATAATCTACCTCCAACTCTCCTACCCCATTGAGGAAATTTACAGCCAAACAGAACCTTTGTAACAAATATGCACAATCTGGCAAAACATTCCTGCAATGGCCAGGTACAAAAAATATGTCTTATTCTGTATCATGAGTCATCTCAGGAGGTAGATTGTACATACATTTTCAGAACTCCTCTTGACGTTCTCAGCACACCGACTCTACTGCTTCTTTTTAATATTCTGTGGACAACAGTGCACCGGTCAGGCTATCCATCTATTATATTATTCCCTCACTCTCCTTACTCAGTTTATCTCCTTTTTGGTCATATATGTCATTGATATTCCCCCCCCTGGATTATTGTTGGTGATATTCTTTAGCCTACTTGGATCTAGTATATTTCCATTAGTTTTTGAGTTGCCTGCAAGTCTGATTCTGATTTTCAGCCATATTGGAATTACCAGAAGAAAAATGTTTAAAAGATTGGTAATAGGCAGATCAGGATAAACCATTATTTTGAAAGGAAGTTTCCAGTGAGGTGGCCCAGGTATATACGCTTTGCCTTTTGCAGTTAGCATTTTTTCCCCCAAATCATAAACACTTTAATAGATCCATGTACAGTTATGTACTTTGTATGAATAATGTTGTTGTTTTGGATGTAGACCTATGAACTATTATTTTGGGGGAACCATGATCATTGGAACTTATTTTTTTAATCATAAAAGTATTTTATTATTTTCCAGTTCCATGTAAAGCTAGTTTTCAACATTTGTTTTCATCAGATTTTTAGTTCCAATTTTTTTCTCTCCCTTTCCTCCCCCCTCCTCAATACAGAAAGCAATCTGATATAGGTTATATGTGTAGCTTTTTTTTTTTTTAACCAGTGCTGTTGATAGATAGATGGCATGGTCTCCAACTTTGTAGGTGACATCTGGGGAGGATAGCCAAGCACACTGAATAAAAAATAAAGTAATATTTTAATAGGGAAATTAAGTCTTATATTAGGTAATAAATTTCATAAGTATAGAATAGCGAGTTGGGTCTAAATGCAGTATAATTTGACAATGTGATATGGCAGCCAAGAAAGTGAATAACTTTAGGCTATATGGAGAGGCGTGTTGTCCTGGAGTAATGAAATATCATTCTTGTACTTTGTATGCTGTGCCAAACCACACAAGGAGTATTTTAGGAAAGGTGATAAACTGGAGAGTGTTCAGCAAAATATTTGGCACATAATAGGTGCTTTGTAAATACTTGATGGAGAAATTAAGAGGAATGGGTAGAAGTTGCAGAGACACATTCCTTCTTCTTTCTTTCTTTTTTTTGGTGGGGCAATGAGGGTTAAATGACTTGCCCAGGGTCACACAGCTAGTGTCAAGTGTCTGAGGTTGGGTTTGAACTCAGGTCCTCCTCAATTCAGGGCCAGTGCTTTATCCACTCTGCGACCTAGCTGCTCCTGACACATTTATTCTTGACATAAGGAAAAACTTCCTCACTGTTAAGAGATATCAAAAAGTGGAATGGTACAACTGGGTTTTCCCATATCGGAAATTGTCATTCAAAAAAGCTGAATGACCATTTGTCAGGAATGTTGTAGAGAGGATTCTTTTTTCAAGTATTAAGCATCAATTATGTGCCAGGCACTGTGCTAAGCATTAAGGATATAAGGAAAGGCAAAAGACAGTTCCTGTCTTCAAACAGCTCAAAATCTAATGGCAGAGACAAAACATGGAAACAACTGTGTGCAAACAAGCTGTAACAGTATACAGAATACTTATGAAATAATCAATAGAGGGAAGGTACTAGAATGAAGAAGGATTAGGATTTTACTTGGGACTTGAAGGAAGCCAGGAGGCAGTGATGAAGACAAAGAACATTCCAGGAGTGGAGGATAGCCAGTGAAAATGCCCAGAATTGGTAGATGGGGTGTCTTGTGAGGAACAGCAAGAACATGTCAACTGTCTGAAACCGGATTTGAACTCAGGTCTTCCTGACTCCAGGGCCAGTGCTTTATCCACTGCGCCACCTAGCTGCCCCTCTTCGAGAATATTTTTAAAGAAATGTTCTCTCAGGAACAAAACAGTACCTAGAACTGAGCAAACTAGGTGTTTATAAAGAATGGTATTTAGGGGTATTGCCCTGACATATACGTAATGATAACATAATTGGTATATACATTATTTATATTTAAATAGCTATTTATAAATGACAATTTGTCTAAGAGCAGTTTAAACATTTCCTTGGGTAACTTTTTTTTTTTTAATTGCTATTTATTCTTCTGGCTAGGGTAAATTAGCCCTAATGCACAGCATCATAGGACTTAGAGATGGATAGAGAAGGAAAGGACCTAAGAGGTCCTCTATTAAAGACCTTATTTTACAAATGGAAGAAACTGGAACCTAGAGAGAGAAAATTATTTGCCTAAGTTCACTTAGTCATTTATAGAACTGGCATTCAAACTTAAGTCCCTGTCTTCAAATCCTTTGTTATTTCCACTGTGCCACACTGAGGAATCCAATGTCTAATCTAGTCAGTTTGCCTGTTACTTGTGTGATCTTGCTCAAAGAAAAGTGTCTCAGGCAGGTAACTTAAACATATTATCTGACAGTCTTTCTTGGAGGAATATGTAGGTTTTAAAAAATGAACTGTGAGCAAGACACCTGCCTTTCTGTTAAAAACCCATGTTCTTATAAAAAATTTTTTAACTAGAATAGGTTAATTAACTGCACAACTTTTCTGCCAGTCAGCAGGTATTTATTGACTACCAATTGCAGAGCTCCACAAATCCCAGGTGTCAGGTCGCTATGGCACCCTGTAGCATAGCTGGAAAATAAAGGAATACATTTCATTTTTATCCACTTATGGTTTGGATGCTAAGGGAGAGAGAGTATAGAGAGGAGAGAATAGGTCAGGAAAACACCTATTGTAAGCGATCAGAAAGAGAACTAGGGGAGAGTAGTTAGGGACATAGGAGAGAGCTACTAGGAAGGTGTGGTGCATCTGGTAACAGTTTCCACAAAGAGGGGATGTTCCTATATGGTGCTAAAGGCCACTGGATTTGTTAAGAAAGCCATTGGTGACCTTTTGAGAGAGCCATTTTCCTCATGTGATGGGGACAGAAGCTATATTACAAGATTTTAAAAAGTGAAATGGAGCTGGGCATGGCAATTGAAGTGAGATGAGAGAAGGGCTCCATCTTTGGAGCAAGAGGTTGGGAGGGCATTGGAAGAGGTTGAAAGGGGTTGGGAGGGCATTCACTTGAATTGAACGTTGTATAAAAAACATGTTCAATTAGATTAGTCTTACTATAAGCTCTGTTACTTGAGGTTACAGCTCCACTTCCCCTTTGGTGGGTTTGTCCTCCCCCCAAATGAAAGCGCTTAAGAGAGCAAAGACTCACTTCCTTGTTTTTGTATCCCCACATAAGTGCTTAATAAATGCATTTTCATTCATTCACTATGACTTGGAAGTATTTCTTCATATAGGAGAAAAGAGAATAGTTATAGATACGCTAAGCATTTGATAACTGCTTACTATATGCTGCCTTCCATACATTCTAATAGAAGACAATACCATGAAGGGTAGTTGGAAAGAGCACCTGGGGATGGCTAGGAAGTAGAAGGGAAACTTGACCTCCTGCAAGATAAGGTTGAAGGTCACCATCAGCTTGGATACCCAATGGTGAGGTGGGATAGGGAGATGAGGATGATGACCATATAGAGTGATTTAGGAGTGGTTGCTGAAGATTTTTGTCATTAAGCCTCATCACCTCATTGAAGTGTTGGGCACTATTGGGCATATAGATGATTTAGAACAGTGCTATGGAATGAGAGGAAGTCCATAAATAGAGTAGAAGGGATTACTTAGGCACCAGTGAAAGACCAGGTGAGTTTACACATCATGTTGATGGGTAAAATTAGTTTGATTTTCATAACTTGCTCTATTCTGTTTAATTTATCAACCCAATAGCTGGAGTGGAGAAATAAAGGCTGGAGTAACCCAGGTTTAAGGGTTAGCAAGTGGGAGAATTAGGGTAAAGACAAAGGTTAGATGGTTTGTAGGGTAGTGTTAAAATAATTGACTCTGGGTATTTACTTGGGTGTGGAAATGGGTGAAAGCATAGTTAGCATGGGGAGAATAAGGAAGGGGTAAAGGACTGGAGGCTACATTGAGGATAAAGAAATTAACAAAGAGAACATAACCATGGTTGTTGTTAGATGTTTGTGGTGGAGAGAGAAATTTCAGTGTTTTAGGATCTTTAGGGTGGTGTCCCTGGGATGACCAATACTGGTGTGGAGCTATAGTGGAATGGAGAAGGAAATTGTTTGGAGTTGAGAAATTATGTGGTTCATGATCTTCAAGTGGTCATCCTGAATATTACCATGGGAAGTTTTATATAGGAGATTGAGACATAATAAAATAATTTAAAAAGCTGGATTATAACAAAGATTAACAAAGCTAGATGGGTTGTTGTTTGTCCTTCGACCATTAAGAGGACCATGACATTAGGAGGTGATGTCATGACTTTCAGCGAATTGGATTTAAGTGTGTAAGGACCCCAGCCTCACTCTAATCCAGAGCCATCAAGTGGCAAGATATCTGGGTATCTTGGACAACTGGAGATGGCCCAGGATGTTTTTAAGGCAATCTGTGTTAAGTGATTTGCCCAGGGTCACACAGCTAGTAAGTGTCCGAGGAGAGATTCAAACACAGGTCCTCCTGACTTCAGGGCCAGTGCTTTATCCACTGTGCCACCTAGCTGCCCCACCAGATGGGTAATGCAACAAAGATGGAAAAGGCAAGTAGAAAGTGGAACTGGAGATTGAAGAGCTGTCTAGGATTTAATTCCATAGTGCCGTCGACGCCCCGCCCCGCCCCCCCCCCCAATTAAAAAAAACCAATAGCTGGGCCCCACCTAGCTGCCTCAAGTCTTCTTAAGAGAAGCTTATTTACTGTAGGAGGTTCCCCTGAAATTTTTTTTTTTTTTTTTGCAGGGCAGTGGGGTTTAAGTGACTTGCCTAGGGTCACACAGCTAGTAAGTGTTTGAGGCTGGGTTTGAACTCAGGTCCTCCTGAATCCAAGGCTAGTGCCTTATCCATTGCGCCACCTAGCTGCCCCCTGAATTGGTTTTTAAAATATTTTGGTAACTGTATTTCAATATAATTGCTTTCCTTTGTAATCCTGTAATTTTATGGATTTAAAAAAACATTCTGAGGGGGCAGCTAGGTGTGGTACAGTGAATAGAGCACCAGCCCTGGAGTCAGGAGTACCTGAGTTCAAATCCCACCTCAGACTTAACACTTAATAGCTGTGTGACCCTGAGCACAAGTCACTTAACCCCAATTGCCTCAATAAAAAACAAAAAAACAAAAAAACCCCAACATTCTGAGGATGCATCTATAGGCTTCACTAGACTACCCCAAAGAAGTTTAGGACAAAAAAAATTTAAGAATCCTTATTTTGTTGCAAGGCTTCTGACTCTAGGGCCCTGGTCTTTAGCTAAACCAGGTGTTGGCAAACTACTTTTTGTAAGGCTGAGCTAAAAATGGTTTCCAAAATAAGTTTTGTTTTATTTAAAAATGTAAAAGCCATTCTTAGGTTGGGGGGTGGTGGTAAAAAACTGGAGGTTGGCTGAATTTTGGCCTTTGGGCTGTAGTTTGCCAACCCCTGGGCAAGACATTAACATTCTTGGGAACCATAATAAAAAGAGGCATTAACCCTCAAAGGAAGACTTGAAGCCCAGAGAATTTCAATGAATTTCTTGAGGTTTAATTCAGTTGTACCTCCTGTGCCAGTTTGGGGGAAGTGGATAGTGTATTAGATAAGGAGCCAGACAGAACTGTATTCAAATTCTGCCTTGGAATCTTGCAAACTTGTGTAACTCAAGTCAAGTTTCTTAACTTCTCTGAGTCTCAGTTTTCTCATTTTTAATATGGTGATAGTAGCAACAACCACAGGGTTGTTTTATCAAATGAGGTAATGCTTGTAAAGTGTTTTACAAACTTTAAAACCTTAAAGCTTTGTAAAAACGTTAGCTCTTATAACACTACAAGGAGAAGTTATGTAGTACAATACACGAAGATGATTTCTGGGAGGAAATATAGCAAAGGGTCGGGGAAGGCAATGTGGGCTAAGGAAGGCTTTGGAGAGTATTTGAATGAAGATGAATCAGAGAAACTGTAAGGGGCTAAAATTCTAGCTAGTCTGTCTAAAAATCTGATGAGTGATCGTAAGTGAATTAGAAGCTTTAGCAAGAGTTTAGATTTTTAAGCATTTATTAAGGAGCATAAGAATTTGGTGAAGAGAAAGAAGCCTAGATGCCTACATCTATCTATCTCAGGGAGTCAGCATTTTTGCTCCACTCTCCACGAGAGGCCTGATGAAAAGAGTGTGCCTTGCCCCTTCTTTGTCCCACAAGCCTCCTGTCTCAATTGGAAACATCAAACATCACTTCTGATGCCAAGAAACTGACCTCCCAAGCCACATGGCTTGCCCTCAGACACCTTCTCCTCATGGCAGAACTTTCCTACAGTAACTCTCCAGCAGGGGGCGTCACTCCAGTTGTTACAAAACAGAAACAGTATCTTAGTGGCAGTGCAATTACAAACCTTTGACCCAGCAATTAAAAATGACTAAGTTCTAGAAGCGGTTCTTAAATTTGTCAAAATAGTAGAAAATAGTGGTAGAAAAATTCCAATATTTGCATATTTCCCGGAGTGTTCTAGCAATTAGTGCAAGTTTTTGTTGTTGTTGTTTTGGGTGGGGCCATGAGTTAAGTGACTTGCCCAGGGTCACACAGCTGGTAAGTGTCAAGTGTCTGAGGCTGGAATTGAACTCAGGTCTTCCTGAATCCAGGGCTGGTACTTTAGCCACTGTACCATCTAGCTGCCCCCAGTTCTTTTTGTTTGGTTGGTTTTTTTTAACTTCTTTACAATTTATTCTTAAAAAAGGTGAAGAGGGAGGGCAACGACACTAATTGCTCTTCTGGACTTGATACTGATCTAAAAGGAAAAATTTGTACTCGTAGCAATAGCAGAAGCCTTGGAAGGAAATGACATTTTAGAGTTAACAAAAGAAAGGACACTGCCCAAGATTTTATAGAGCTTAACCAACTCAAGGTGTATAGTAACTTTTTGAGAACAGATTTTTCGTGGTACAAATAGAAATGATTTCTCTGAGAAAGAAAATGATTGAGGGTAAAGATGAAGAAATGAGAAACCGTTCTCTCCCATATATTTTTTTAAATTCATGGAATATGTAAATAGGGACAGGTAGCTGTGGATGAATACAAAAATAAAGACACTGTAAGAATAGTGTCCAGAGGGCTGAAGTTCAAGATCTGCCCAGGCTGCTGATGAATAATGAAGGATAAGGACAGTGCTAACCTGATAGAGAAAAGGAAGAACTACTGAACTCTTACCAAAGTGATTGTTCTTTTGGCAGGGAATAATAAAATGGAAAGGGTTATTAGAGAATAAAACCCTAAGATGGGATGGTAAGAAAGCATTTAGTTGATGTCATTGAGTTTATTGTTTGATTTTAATTTCTTTTGTTTATTTATTTATTTTTTTGAGGCAGTTGCCCAGGGTCACACAGCTAGTAAGTATCTGAAGTTAGATTTGAACTCAGGTCCTCCTGACTCCTGAGACAGTGCTCTATTCACTGTTCCACCTACCTGCCCCTTGAGTTTAGATTGTTATTGTTGTTTGTTCTTTGTTTTTGAAAAGGCCTGTGATTACAGGGTGATGTCATGATTTGCAGTGAATTGAATTTACTTGAGGAAGGGCTGTGCAAGCAAGGTCACTACCCCCCCCCCCCTCCACCCCCCTCCTCTCTTTTTTGGTGAGGCAATTGGAGTCAAGTGACTTGCCCAGGGTCACACAGCTAGTAAGTGTCAAATGTCTGAGGTCGGATTTGAACTCAGGTCCTCCTGTATCCCCTAACCTCACTCTCTTGCAGAGCCATTTGGGTCCATTGGCAAGATATATATCAGGACAACTGGAGATGGCCCCAGTTGTTTAAGGCAATTGGGGTTAAGTGACTTGCCCAGGGTCACACAGCTAGTAAGTGTCTGAGGTTGCAGTTGAACTCAAGTCCTCCTGACTTCAGGGCTAGTGCTCTATTCACCTTAGCACCTAGAAGTCCCTTGAGTTTAGATTACTAGGTTTCTGAAAGAATATATGGATGTGATCACTAAATGGTAATATTAACCCCCCCCCCAAAAAAAAAAAAAAGTGACCAAGTCCTTATGCTGGGTGCTGCAAGTACAAAGTCAAAAAGAAATAGTCCATGCCTTTAAGGTATTGCTGTAACCTGCATTTCTTGAAATTACCCTGATGGAATCTGATACTTGAATGGCCATAATCTAGTGCTCACTTAACATTTAGTACAACACAAAAGTGGAAGCCCATTGTGTTTTCCTGGCTCTCAGCCTCCCCCCTTCCCTTGTGATTTCCCCATTAACCCAGAGTGTGAGGCCCAGATTCTGAAGGACCACTTTATATTTTATCTAAGCCAGAAACATAAGCCCCCTTCAGGAGTTCATGAAGTAACCTTTAATGGGGTTTCTTCTGAATTTTGACATATCTGAGTTGACCAACCAGACATAGACTACTCTGAATATATAGCATTTCCCTTTGTTCTGTGAAGTTGTGTGACTAGGTTTTTAATGAACTTAATGAACTTTTTAAAAAAGTTAGTCATTTAGTCATCTTCTTAATGTTGATTTTATTTTTTCCTGGTTCTGAGTATATATAGTATCACAACCTAGTTCAGAGAAAAGTTCCTGACCTATCTTACCCCATGCCATGTTTGCCAAAATGGTGAAATTTGAATTTAACAGAACTAATATCGTGTTCCTGAGAGACATCTTCACTCAGTGGGCTTTATATATATCCCCATAAGTAGAGTTCTTTTTTTTTTAATTAATAAAGTATTTTATTTTTTTCTGTTACATGTAAAGATAGTTCTCAACTTTTGTTTATACAAGCTTTACAATTTCAGATTTTTCTCCCTCCCCTCCCTCCCCCCTCCCCTAGACAGCAGGTAATCTGACATAGGTTTTATTTATTTATATATATATATATATATATATATATATATATATATATATATATACACACACACAATAACATTAATCCTATTTCTGCATTAGTCATGTTATAAGAGAAAAAAATCAGAGCCATGATGAAAAACCTCAAAATAGAAAAAAAACAACAGCATCAAAAACAAAAGAAATAGTATGGTTCATTCAGCATCTATACTCCGCAGTTCTTTTTTTTTCTTTCCTGGATTTGGAGATCCTCTTCCATCATGAGTTCCCTGGAACTCTTCTGTGCCATTGCATTGGTGAGAAGAATATAGTCCATCACAGTAGATCAACACTCAATGTTGATGTTACTGTGTACAATGTTCTTCTGGTTCTGCTCATCTCACTCATCATCACCCCACGCAAGACCCTCCAGGTTTCTCTGAACTCCTCCTGTTCATCATTTCTTACAGCACTATAGTATTCCGTTGTATTCATATACCACAACTTGTCCAGCCATTCCCCAGTTGATGGGCAACCCCTCAACTTCCAATTCCTTGCCACCACGTAAAGAGCAGCTATAAATATTTTTGTACATGTGGGTCCCCTTCTCCCTTCCATGATCTCTTTGGGAAAAAGACCCAAAAGTGGTATTGCTGGGTCAAAGGGTATGCACAGCTTTATCACCCCCCATAAGTAGAGTTCTAATACTGTATTTCAAACAGTTCCCAAGACCATGTACTTCCTTGACTTCATAAATATGTCAATTTCTCTGTTTTTAACTGCCACTTTGAAGGTTTTAGTTAAGAAGCATTTGAAAAGGACTAAAACTCTAGTTTATATCTTTACCCATTTCCATACACACCTATATCCATAATAGAATTACTAATTCATTGTGGAGGCTAGCCCATCTCTACTATTTAAGGAGCCTTACTCTTGTAAGAAAGAGTAAAAAAGAAGAGAAAGTAAAAACAATTTACTCTTGTCAATAGAATCTGACCACAGCTGCATGATTTTACACTCAAGTTCCTACCTATGCAAATAAGGAAGGGAGAATCCTTTCTTCATCTCTTATTTGGCGTCCAGTTTGGTCATTATAATTATACAGTGTTCATTTCTGAGTTTTGTTGTTGTCTTTGTGGGTGTTATTTTCGTAGTTCTACTTATTTTACTTTATACCAGTTTGTCTTTCTATGCTTCTCTGAATTCTTCATATTCACCATTATTAGCAAAAGTACTTGAGAAGCCATCACTCTAAACTTATCATTTTACAGATGAGGAAACTGAAGTCTAGTGAGTGACTTGCCCAGAGGTCAGATGTAGGATTTGACCCCCAGGTGCCTTGATTCTAGAGCCAGTGATTATCTTTACATTGTACTATCATTATTTGTGGCTTTGTAGTGTTTAAAAGTCATTGAGATTCGTACCCTGACAAAAATTATCTGTTATAAGAACATTACCTGGAACCTGTACAAAGTAAATTGAAACTCATGATTTTATCATTATTGATATAGATGAATCTTCCTGCCAATACAGATTAATTCCCCCCCCCCACACACACCTTAATAGATGAAATTTATGGGTCATTGAATAAAAACAGGGTGTGTAGACCTTTGGGAAAACTTAGTGTCTTGGGAAGGTTTCAATGAAAGATGCAGGATTTAAGTAACTTTGGAAGATGCCCAGATAAGTAAATGTGACCTAAATTAGGAAAACAATGCATTTTAATGTTGAGGAATTCTCTGGGAAAAGTCCAAGAGACCGACCTTAATAATTCATTAGACAAAAGGTTATTTGAGAGGAGTGGAGTAGATGTGGAAAGAAAAATGAGACTATCATGTAGTAAGTAACCTGGTGAAGGACATGGCTTAGAAAAAGAGATGAAGATGTTAGAACTGAGTGAAAAGCTATTTTGAGACCAGGAGGAAGGAGTTGGCTTAGAGAGTTCAACCTTCTACGATGTTGATTTTTGGTATTATTTATGTCAATTAGAGGGGGATAGAGCTTTGGGTAGGAAATAGAAAGGGGGTCTGAGATGGAAGTTAACAGTAGTTTTAGCATATGAGATCATCAGAATCCTGGACTGCTGCTTATGGTGATCAAAAAAATTGAGATGACAGAGTTAATATATTTGAAGAAGTGATGGTGCTATGTAATTTCAGAGCTGAATGGACTTGACTTCAGTTGCCATCTAGTCCAAACTCATACCTGAAAAAGAAACCCCTTTATAGAATACTTGAATAAGTGGTCGCGTTTATTCTTTGCTTGAAGAGTTAGAACTGAAGTGGAAAGGGAGCGAGGGGGGGGAGGTGCCAGGGACTTTTGGTTACCTCTGATTATTAGGAAGTTTCTGTCAAACTCTGAAGTCTGCTGCTCTGTAACTATCCATTGTTTTCTTTTTCTCTCCTGGGGACAACTAGAACAATTCTGATCACTGCTGTGACAGACCTTCAAATACTTAAGGCTGACTAGTGTGTCTCCTGTGGAATAGTTGATGGACTGCAGGACTTATAGTCAGGAAAATCTAGGTTCAAATCGTTTCTGACACTTAATTTCCTTATGTGTAAAATAAGAACAATTACAGGGTTGTTGTACAGCTCATGAAATAAAGTATGTGGAATGTTTTTGTGAATCTTAAATCTAGATAATATTATGATATCATTAAACTACCTCAGTTCCTTCAATCAATCCTCATGTGGTAGGAACTTACCCATTACCATTATCAGGATATTCTCTAGCTTATGAATATCTTTCCTAAAATGTGGCACCCAAATCTTATTGCTGGTGATAGTAAAAACAGAATATAAAGGTCTATAATGAATTGAGGAATTATGAAAAAGTTCTTTCCTTGAGAGATCAGAAAATGTGGGCAGTTTCTTAGAAAGATTATTTGTATTATCTCCTACTTAATAAACATCAAGAAGCATGAACATGTATTTATAAGGAGGCTTGTATGATACTATAAATCTGTTAAATTTAACATGGTTGTTCAAACACTGTCCTGCTTATTTGTGTTCCCTTTTGTGTGCTGTGTATATTAAATGTTTTTTAATCATAAAAAGTATTTTATTATTTTTCAGTTACATGTAAAGATAGTTTACAACATTTGTTTTCATAGAATTTTTAGTTTCAAATTTTTCTCCCATCCTCCCTTCCCTCCCACCTCCCCAAAACAGAAAGCAATCTGATATTGGTTATATATGTACAATCAAAATGCTTTCTTGGTTCTTATTTCTTTCCCTTCTTTATTCCTATCCTCCCTCCAAAACAAAACTCTTCTTATAATAAATAAGTATAGTCAAGTAAAACACATCCACTCATTGGTCTTGTCTGAAAGTGCACATCTCATTCTGCACCACTAGTTCATCATATCTCTGTCAAGAAGTAGGAAGCATGAGTCATCAGTTTTCTAGTCATGATTGGTCATTGCCTGGATCTTAACTCTAAAGTCTCGTACGGATATCTTACAGATTTTCTACTACCTTGTTTTTAAAATCACATTAAATCTTGTAATGCATATTAATTTCACTTTTTATTTTATTTAGTTTAAGGAAAAAATCTCCAAACGATTCAAGTCCCATCCTGATCAACTTGTGTTAATATTTGCTGGAAAAATTTTAAAAGATCAAGATACTTTGAGCCAGCATGGAATACATGATGGACTTACTGTTCACCTTGTCATAAAAACCCAAAACAGGTAAGCTTTGAATAAATATTGTAGGAATGTTTTTCTTTCAGTATCTCCCTATTCCTGACAATATAGTATTTATCTGAAATAAGGAACTAATTATAAACTCTGAGAAATTTAGTTCCTCTTTTACCACTGTTGACTATAATTAATATGTTATAAGACCAAAGTTGTTTAAGAATATAGTATTAACCAGTGGTTAGCTGGTGATTAAAGGGTTAATAACTTAGTGGTGGCTTTCTTTTTTAACTCCCAGTACTTTGCCACACTGATTTTTTTTTTTTATGCCCTTTTTAAAAAAAGTTAGGCAATTGGGCTTAAGTGACTTGCCCAGGGTTACACAGCTAGTAAGTGTTAAGTGTCTGAGGCCGGATTTGAACTCAGGTACTCCTGACTCCAGGGCCGGTGATCTATCCACCGCACCACCTAGCTGCCCCACACTGATTTTTAATATTGTGATAATTGAAACTCATTAATGTTTTGTATGTCTGAATTTTGACTGAATTATGGAACTAATGTTATTTTAAACAAACTGAAACTGAAATCAGTATATTTGCAACTGGAATCCTATCATTTGAAATCTGTTAGTGGCAAAAATATAGCTGGAACTAATCAGTCTTGAAGGCTGTGACAGTATAAAATTTGGCATTTTCCAACAGTATATTTAGTTTTCTGCTATCTGTAAGAAAAGTTAAATTTCAAAGTGTCACTAAAATTAATAAATGCTAATCTTTAAGAGAATTTTGGTTATTCTTCTGAATGTTAGCAATCAGGACAAATGTACTTACTTGACACAAAACTCTTAGTTTATTGGGGTAGGGCAGTAATTGATCTGATCTGTAGTTCTGATTTATTTAAAATTTTTTTTTGCAAGGCAGTCTTTGAAGATAGCTACTGTTCTTTGGAACTGTGAAGTTGTATTAACTTTAATTCTCAACAGTATATGTAACATAAACCTTAATGACAAATAGATTTATTTTTACTAGATTGAATTACTGCTTTCCTCCAGAAACATACATTTATTCATTTGCTACATGAAGTTGAGGATTTTCATTAAGTCATTATCAAATAATAGGCTAACAAAAACTCCAGGAAGGAAGTCATTTTTTAATATTTCCACCATGGGTTTTTGAGACTCTTTAAAAATCATTATAAAATGATGACTTTTGCATTTAAAAGTGCTGGGGGAAGGGGTGAAGCCAAAATGGCAGAGTAAGGCAGGGACTTAGTTGAGCTTTCCCCAGTTCCCCTTCAAACAACTTTAAGATAATTCCTCAAATCAAACTCTGGAGCAGCAAAACCAGGTTTGGTTTTATATATTTTGTAGCCAGTACAACTTAGGAGGTCAGCAGGAAAGATCTACTAATCAGGGTAGTAGTGGCCTAGAATGTAGTGCAGCATAGGCCTTACCCTGGCAAGCTAGTAGTGGGCCTTAGGGACAGTACCAGCTTTGATGAGGAGATTACAGGAGACCCTTTGCCAGGCTGGGTGTGGGACCCTGCTGTATTGTTCCTATATAGTTTCAGGTCCCAGGGCATAGATGAGTATTAGCCCACTAGTGGGCTTTTGGCTGCAGGGGGTGGTGACCCTAGTCTCAGGTCCAAGGAACTGACACTTGCAACCTCAAAACCCAAGTCATAATTACAGTCATAAGAAGAGAAAACACTTATGACCACAGGGAAGCGGGGGTCTGGTCACAGTTACAGGGTAGAGGAGGGTGCATATGGTCACTCTCAGACCAGAATAAAGGCCAGAAGAGCACTGACCACACTTTTCTTTAGATCATACCACCTTGGAAGAACTGAAAACTTTTATGGATCCCCCCAGAACCAGCTCTGAAAACATCAGCATGAAAAACCTGAAGTTTGGGATAGTGTTCCCACCACCCCGGAAGCAGAGCCCAACTTTTAACAACATTATAAGAAGAAATTGGCTGAGCAAACAACAACAACAAAAGAACTTGATCATAGAAAATTACTATGGTGACAGAAGATCAAGACAAAACCGGAGGAAGACAAAAAAATTAAAATGGCAATATGCAGAACTTCAGAGAAAAATGTGATATGGTCACAGGCCCAAAAACGATTTCTTGAAGAGCTCAAAAAAGAGTTAAAAAAAATCAAATAAAAGAGGTAGAGAAAAAATTGGGAATATAAACGAGTGGTGCAAGAAAATTATGAAAAGAGTTAATAGTTTGATAAAAGAGTCACAGAAAAATACTGAAGAAAATAAAACCTTAAAAAACAGAATTGGCCAACTGGAAATGGAGGTACAAAATCTTGCTGAAGAAAATAATTTCTTAAAAGCCAGAATTGGGGAAGTGGAAGCCAATGATTCCATGAGATACCAATAAAATTAAATCAAAAGAATGAAGAAAGTTGAAGAAACTGAAATATCTCATTGAAAAAACTGTCCTAGAAAATAGATTGAGGAGAGATAATTTAAAAATTATTGGATTACTTAAAAGTCACAATAAATAAAAGAGCATAGATATAAAATTGCAAGAAATTATCAAGAAAAACTGCCCTGAAATCCTAGAACCAGAGGATAAAGTAGAAATGGAAAGAATCCAATGATCACTTCCTGAAAGAGATCCCAAAATGAAAACCTGCAGTAATATTATGGTCAAATTCCAAAGGAGAAAATATTGCAAGCAGCCAGAAAGAAACTATTCAAATATTGTAGAGCCACAGTCAGGGCTTGTCATTTGATATTCCAGAGGGCAAATGAGCTAGGATTAAAACCCAAGAATCACCTACCTAGCAGAACTGAGTATAATCCTTTGGGGTGAAGGTGGGGGCATGGTTATTTGATGGAATAGAGGATTTTCACATGGATATTTAAATAGAGGACTTCCAGGCATTTCTGATGAAAAGACCAGAACTAAATAGAAATTTAGAACTTCAAATAAAATACTCAAGAGAAGCATAAAAAGGTGAACAGGAAAGGGATTTAATAAGATTAAGCCATTTACATTACCATATGGAAAGATGATACTTGTAATTTCTAAGAAGGTTATTATCCTTAGGGCAGTTACAAGGAATATATGTAGAGGTTATGGATATGAGTTGACTTATGATGTTATGATTTTAAAAAATAAAATGGGATGAGAAGGGGATGCACTGGGAGAAAAGGGGGAGAGGAGAGGTAGAATGGGTTTGTTATCTCACATAAAAAAGGCTTAAAAAGAAGAGTTTCTATAATTGGAGGAGATGATGGAGTGGTGGAGGCCCATGCTTTAACCTTACTCTCAACAGAATTGGTTCAAAGAGGGAATAACATAACAACCATATGGTTGGGTATAGAATTTATCTTGGCTTGCAGAAAAGTAGGAGAAAAGGAATAAGAAGGAGAGGTGGTGCTGATAATGAGGAGGGCAGATTGGAGGAGGTCTTCAGAACAAAACAGACTTCAAGGGGAAAATAGGATGGAGGGAAATAGTGATGATAACTGTGAATGTGAATGCTATGAACTCACCCATAAAACAGAAGCAGGTAAGAGAGTTGGATTAAAAACCAGAACCCAATAATTTGTTTACATGAAATACTTGAAACAGAGAGACACAGGATAAACATAAAGAACTGGAGTAGAATCTATTATGTTTTACCTGAAGTTTAAAAAAAAAGAGGCAGGAGTAGCAATTATGATCTCAGAGAAAGCAAAAATCGAATTAAGAGAAAGTTAGGAAGATGAATAGAATTTTAGACAATTTAGGTATGATAGACCTGGAGAAAATCAATTGGGAAGAAAAAGGAGTAAACCTTTCAGCTGTATACATGGGACCTTCACAAAAATTGACCCTGTAGTAAGACATAAAAACATCACAAATGCATGCAGAAAAGCTTCATTTTTCAAATATATAGAGAACTTAGATTTATGAGAATACAAGTAATTTCCCAATTAATAAATTGGTCAGAGGATAAGAATTGGCAGTTTTCAGGAGAAAAAACAAAAGCTTTCTATAGTTATATGAAAAGTCTTTAAATAGCAATTGAACTGCAAATTCATACAATTCTGTCAGATTGGCTAATAGGACTGAAAGGGAAAATGACAAATGTTGGAAGGAATGTGGAAAAATTGGGACACAGCCTATTGGTGGAGTTGTGAACTGATCCAGCTAGTCTGAAGAGCCATTTGTGGAGCTATACCCAAAGGACTAAAAGTGTTCGTGCCTGTTGACCTCCCTATTAGGTCTGTACTCCAAAGAGGTTTTTTAAAAAGGTGGAAAGGACCTCTATGTGTACAAAAATACTTATAGCAGCTCTTCTTGTTGTGGCAAAGAATTGGAAATTATGGGGGGGATGCCCATGAATCGAGGAATTGCTGGTTAGTTGGTAAATGATTGTGCTAGAAAACTATTGTACTATAATAAATGGAAGAGTTAAATGAACTGATGCAAAGTGAAATGAGCAGAACCAGGGGAACATTCTACACAGTAACAACAATATTGTATGATGATCAGCTGTAAATGACTTACATATGAAGTCTGGATGCAGATCAAAGGATACTTTAAAAATAAACTTTATTGGGGCAGCTAGATGGGGTAGTGGATAGACTCCCTGGAGTCAGGAGTACCTGAGTTCAGATCCAGCCTCAGACACTTAACACTTACCAGCTGTGTGACTCTGGGCAAGTCACTTAACCCCAATTGCCTCACTAAAAAATTTTTTTTTTAATTATTTTTTGTTGTTGTTTTTTAATCTGTTTTCTTTTACAACATGACTAATGTGGAAATAGGTTTGGCATGATTCCATATGTGTAATCTATCAATTTGTTTTCTCAAGGTAGGGGTGGGGGTGGGGAGTGGAAGGAGAGAGAATTTATAACCCAAAATTTAAAAAAATGAATGTTAAAAATTGTTACTACATGTAATTGAAAAAAAAATAAAAGTGGGAAAAAATTTTAAAATGGCTTTATTATTGTAAACTTTTTTCCTCCCTAAAATTAAAGTACCCATTGGCATTGACTTATTTCGGGGGAGGGGTGTGGAGCTAGCTTCTCTAAATGTTTTCATTACTCAGAATATTTCCTAATATTTTTCACTGTCCCTTGAGCAATCTATTTTATGTTTTTGATGCTAATTGGTTGTTTCTTTAACTTATAATTTTGAATTAGTTTGAGCATTGACTGTTTGGAAAGGAGGAAACTGGGAAACTGATGTACTGTTGTGTTACAAACTGGTCCAACCATTCTGGAGAACAATTTGGAGCTATGCCAGAGAGCTATAAAACTGTACCCAGTAATAATACCACTACTAAATCCTGTACTTGAAAGGGAACAGAGAAGGAAGACAAGGACTGACCCATATGTACAAAAATATAGCAGCTCAAAAAATTGAAAATTGAGAGGATGCCTTGAATTGGCAAATGACTGAACAATTTGTGGTATATGATTTGTGATGGGATGCTGTTTGATGCAGAAATTGTCAAAGGGGTGGTTCTAGAAAAACCAGGAAGACTTACAGGAACTGATGCAAAGTTAAGTAAGCAGAACCAGAAGGACTTTGTACACAGTAACAGCAATATTGTAACCATGAAAGACTTATACTTTGTTTAATAATTGATTAATAATTTAGTGCAGATCAAAGCTTTCTTTTTTTTTGTTTGTTTTTTGTTGTTGTTTTTTTTACACTTTCTTTTTTGTGCATCCTAGCTAATGTAAATATGTTTTGCATGTCAAATGGACATCATTGCTTCCCTTTTCACTGGGTGTGGGAAGGCCTAGAGGGAAACATTTTAAAAATATAACTGGGAAATGTTTAACACAACAAATAAAAACATACCCAAAATTGACCCTTTACTACCTGGGCATATGGATTTCAGAAACTTTTTAAAATAGTAATTAAGTTGTGGTTTAATTTTTTTCTCCTAGACCTCAGGATCATCCAGTTCAGCAAACAAACACCACTGGAAGTAATTCTACTACATCAGCATCTCCCAATAGTAACTCCACACCAGTTTCTACAAATAGTAACCCTTTTGGTTTAGGTAAAATGTTTTTATTATTTTTTTTAGTAAACTTTAGTAGAGGAAAGGGGGGAAATTATTGGTAAATTTCTAGGTATTTTACTACAAAAATGGTAGTAAAATAGTTTCATTTATAATTAAATGCTACAAAAGGAAGTAAATGTATTAAAATATGGAAGACCCCTGTTGTGTTATTAGTCTTTAAAGGGTAAGGACAAAACATACCTTCAGAATAAACTTTCTTTTATCAGAGAATTAAAAGAGAGACAGAATTCTTTCTATCTTGACCTACATAGTTATACTTGGAAGTTTAAATATTTAAATAAACTTGGGCTTCTACTTAATTTTTAAATTTTTTTTTATTTTTATGGTGGGGCAGTGAGGGTTAAGTGACTTGCCCCAGGGTCACACAGCTAGTAAGTGTCAGGTGTCTGAGGCCAGATTTGAACCCAGGTCCTCTTGAATCCAGGGCTGGTACTTTATCCACTGCATCACCTAGCTGCCCCATGGCTTCTACTTTAAAATAAGAGGGTTGGATAGGTGATCTACAAGACCTTTTTCAACTAGGAAATGACTTGGAAACTCCATCTATCACTTTTTCTTGGGTTACTGACAGCATTACCAGTGGAAGGGATAAAAATAGATTTAAGTTCTCAAAATATAGTCAGTACTTGAGCACCTTTAATAACAGAGGTATTATGCATCAGAACTTGTATATTATTACGGTATTTGTATCCAATCTCTGTGCACATTATCTGGCAGGTAGTTAGGTACTCAGTAAATGCTTAGCTGATTGATCAGTGAGTGATTAGAATGAACTTAATCAGGATCACGGGCCACCTGTAGTCTCTGCCAAGACAAGATCTAGTATACAGTAGCATTGTAAATCATAAGCTTCTCAGGTTTATCTTAGAATAGTAGGTGAGAAATAATGTTCCAAACCTTAGTTTCACATAGAAAAGCCCCATACCATCTGCTTTATTTTGTTTGGACTATTTGAGAATTTTTGAACATTTTCAGAACAAGTCTTTTGTGGATGAATTATTCCATTCACCAACCTTTGGGAACTTATGTTTTGGTAACTTAGGAACATTGATTGCCTATATTATTGTTCTGATACTTGATTGTTAACAGTTTCATTTATTTTAGGCAGAGTTTATTGTAGAGGGCAGCTGTTATAGTGGTATTCATATTTTTCATGCTCATGCCCCCTTTCTCAAATTTTCTTATATTCTTGAGTTTTCTGGCTGTTTCACTATACCTAAATATTAGATTAATTCATTATTTGATAGAAGTCACACAAACTGAAAAGATAAAAGTTTTTCCCCCCTTGTGCTTTATAAAATGAATTACTTTTGGTTGTGTAAAGTAGAATGCAGAATTATAGTATAGATTTTTAATAACTGCAGGGTAACAGGTATAAAACTGACTCTGTAGATTTAGTATTTGTGAGGACAGCTGTTACACATTTCACATTTGGCATCTTTTGTAGAATTTATTTAACAGTTTCTGCCAAACCAGTACCAATGTAGCAAACCAATGAAGTAAACAAATTCCCTTTGGGGTAAAGAAATACATAAACACATAAAAAATAATACATATAAATTATATACATATGAATACATAAATAAAATACATTAGGCCTTAGTATTTGGAGACCAGAAAAACCCTTTAAATATGAAAATTTTAAAAAGCTTTAAAAATCAATGCTACAATTACTGATTTTGTATTTATGCTTTCCTCACTTTGCTCTTAGGTGGCCTTGGAGGTCTTGCAGGTCTTAGTAGCTTGGGCTTGAATACATCCAACTTCTCTGAACTACAAAGTCAAATGCAGCGGCAGCTCATGTCCAATCCGGAAATGATGGTCCAGATTATGGAAAATCCCTTTGTTCAGAGCATGCTTTCAAATCCTGACCTGATGAGGCAGTTAATTATGGCCAATCCTCAAATGCAGCAGTTAATACAACGAAACCCAGAGATTAGTCACATGATTAACAACCCAGATATAATGAGACAAGTATGTTGAAAATTCTTTTCAGTACAAGAAATGCCATTCAAAATTTATATTTGTATACACATAAATGTGTGTGTATATAACTGTGTGTATATGGGTACATGTATATGTATATATATATATATATACATAGATAGATAGATAGATAGAGTTGGCAGGTTCTGAATTCATGATTTCATCAACATGCATTATTCTTTTTTCTGGGAACTCCCTCTACCAATGTAGATCTGCACTTGTCTGTAACTTAGTCTCAGTTCCTAAGGGATACTAAAATGTTAAGTGACTAGGCTGTGGTTACATAACATTTAACCATTATGGCAACCAAGTGTCACATTGTATGTGAATTGTGTTGTATACCTAACACTAAAGTTAAAGTCTGAATGACTTTCCCTAACTGCATCTATGTGGGATAAGCATGTATTGTTTATTTGTTTATTTGATCATCCAGTTTGTTATTAGTTAGTGTATTTGTCATTGATATGAGACTATTTGCTTTTCCAAGTATAGTCTTAATGTGAATTCTTTAGAGTAAGATGCTGATGGAAAAACATTAAGGTATTTCAACTATAATGGACTGAAAAAAACTGTTAAATTACCTGTGAAATGGATAGAAATAAAGTAGTTTATGTGTACCTCAGTGTATTTTTTGGTGAGTTGGAACTTTTTTTTTTCTTGAAGACACTAGAACTTGCAAGAAATCCAGCAATGATGCAGGAAATGATGAGAAATCAAGACAGAGCCTTGAGTAATCTTGAAAGTATACCAGGTGGATACAATGCTTTGAGGCGTATGTACACTGATATTCAGGAACCAATGTTGAATGCAGCACAAGAACAGGTGAGAAATAAATAGACTCTCAAATTTCATAAACTTAGGCTCTACTTATGATTTCGTGAATTGTGTGACTGAGGTACATTTCATAATAAGATTTTTTTGTGTTAAGACCTTGAGGCAGCATTTAAAGCAAAGTTTTAGCAATTGGCTTAAACTTGATGATCCTTGTATTTTTTTTTCCCTGTTCCTGCTACAGTTTGGTGGTAACCCATTTGCTTCATTGGTGAGTAATTCACCTTCTGGTGAAGGAAGTCAGCCTTCCCGTACAGAGAATAGAGATCCTTTGCCTAATCCATGGGCTCCACAGTCTGGTACCCAGAGTTCAACAACCAGCAGTAATACCACCAGCAGTGTTGGTGGCACTGGTAGCAATGTTAGCAGCAGCACTACTAGTTCTACTGGACAAAGTAACACTATGCCAAATTTGGGACCTGGAGTGGGAGGTAAGTTCAACATGTTTGTTTTTTACCTTTCAACTTTAATTATCCAAATAGTGCAAAGATCTTTCTTTTTTATTCCCTTTACACTATTTTCCTTGTATTTTGTGTCATTTAAAATTATTTCATTTTGAAAGCTTAGGTTGTAAAATAAAATGATAATTACCCAAGTGCACAATGATATGGTTTAGTTCTTTCATTGTCATAGTGGTGCAATCCAAGGAGAACTGAAATTTGTGTTGCATTTTCACATTATCATATCCTCTTATTGTTACTATGGTGTGAAGGAAAACATGTTGTACACAGTTCTATGTCGGGAGCCTAACAATGAAAGAAGTAATAAAATTTATGGTAGAGTTGTTAAGATCCTAAGCTTGTCAATTTAATCATCTTCATTTAGATTTCTGCTTCTTGTAGAAGATGAGATAATTCTTTTCATTTTCCTAGAAATATTTCAATGTTAAATAGGAAGGTGGTTTAGTTTTATCCAGTCTTTTTATAATATCCAGGGGATGAAACTTTGGTTTAGTGTCTAGAATTTACCATGAGACGTAAGTGAACAGAAGGGATTGTAGATTCAATTCTGTGTGAATGGAGGATTTAAATTCTGGAGGACAGCATGTCCTAAAAACATTTATATGGATGTTTCTCAGCAAGGAAGGAAATGAAGGAGGAGGTACAAAAAAGGCAATCCTAAAAATTTCAGGTGTTAGGCTGTTTTGGCCTAGATCACTGAGTCTGTAGATATTTATAAGAATCTTTTGTGGAGAGAGAGAGCTTGTTGTTCTTTCTAATTGGATAGAGATTTGGCATTGTAGGGAGGAAGACTTGGTTTCAAGTCCCACCAGTGAGATATAAGATCATACAACTAGAGCAAGGGAGGAATCTTTAAAATCCATATAGTGTAATCCTCTCATTTGACAAATGAGGAAATTGAAACCCAGGAAAATTAGGTGACTTTTGCCCAGGGTTACCCTCAGAGTCAGAGGTCAGTTTTAAACTGAAGTCCTTTCACTCCAGGACTAGTTGTTGCTCTTTTTCTATACCATGCTGTCTCCTTAATGGCTATGTGACTTTGGGGATATCATTTAATTTCTTAGTATTCCAGGCAGTTCTCTTAACATTTCAACTTGTAGAAGAGTTGATGGCATTTGTAGAAGTGTCCTCATTAGGAATTTCCTATACCAGGGAAATCACATTCCAGATTAAAAACAAAAATACACTGTTATATATATGTAGAGCATTGCGTTAGGGACTGACTGAGCTATACTTGATTTCTAAGCTACAAAAATAAGACACGGTTCATGCTCTAAGGGAGCTTAAGGCAAATAAGACATATACTTTATAGAATTTTGTCTGTAGAGATGACTGAACAAATAAAGCATTGATTAAGTGCTTACTAAGTGTAAAGCATTATAGAAATAGAAAAATACAAACAGTCCCTGCTCTTAAGAGAGTACACTTTCTAATGGGAAAGACAAAACCTATTGTTTCAGCTGCATAGGCCAAATGTAAAGGTCCCATGGTCCTTTATAGTGACAAAGCAGATGTTTATGCTCCTTCTTTGATGTTATTTCCACTGACAAAATCATAACAGTTGATGATGTTGAACCATTTGACAGTACCACATACTTTAAAACATACTCTTAGTTTTTTGAGATACTGTTTCACATACCATACCTTTTTAGAGAGAAATTATTGCTTTGCCATTCTCATCTTTTAATGACATTATAGTTGCCCTGAATTTTGTATAGGGAGATGGTTGCTATTTAAAGGAATAGGTATAGGGTCATACATTTAGAATTGGAAGGGGCTTTTGGAGGCTATTGAAGATGACCTCATATCACGGATGAGGAATCTGAGGTCAAGTCATTAAGTGACTTGACCAAAATTAAACAGGTGCCAAAGGCAAGATTTGAATCCAGGTCTTATTCTCCAAAGCAAGTCGTTTTCCCCCACTTTATAAACCTTCGTAAATGTCTCCTTCATGATGATTGCCACATACTTTTTTGGCATCTACATTATATATTTATATATTTAAAATATGGAAAATAGTTTACAGTACAGTAGTTAAAGTGCTAAAGAAATTAATTTCAAACATTTATATATTTGGGCAATTCTAATTGTGTTAGAATTTGGTGGATTTCCCACAGGAAAATACTGCATATAATTTATTTATTTTACTTTTAAGCTGGTATGTTCAACACACCAGGAATGCAGAGCTTATTGCAACAGATAACTGAAAATCCACAGCTTATGCAGAACATGTTATCTGCACCCTACATGAGGAGCATGATGCAGTCATTAAGCCAGAATCCTGATCTTGCTGCACAGGTACGTTCAAGAAGTTCCATGTTGTGTGAATTGATTAAGAGTAGTCATTTTTATTATAGGTACAAGGCATAGCTGTGTATGGGCACATTGTTAAATGCATCTTCAGTTATTTTGCCCTCCAACAAGTAATTTATGTGTGAGAACCTTCTTGAAATGAGACCCTGCTAAAGTTTTGAATTAACAGTATGCTAGGTTTGGAGGGGATAGACTGTATTTTGTGATTGTTATTTAATCAAGGTTATTGAATTTGAAATTCAGCTAAATATAAAGTTATTTACATTTAGATGTAGATGAGGCTTCCTTTTAACTGGTGATTAAGAATAGTAGAAATGCAGTCTAAACTTGTTTTTCTTAGCCTGGCTAAGAAAAAGTTACTAGGAATCCTTTCATTTAATTACTAACCTTTACAAATGATGACCCTAAGGCTTTCTCCATAAGTAATTGTTTTACTCAATTTCAATGACTCTTTGGTTTCTAAAGAGGCAAACTGCTATGAGTAAAGTGGAACCAGACACCCATATATGGAATTTTCATATATAGGAGTCAGTGAGAAAGAACCCATCAGACACTTAAAGATCCTGCTTCCATTTCTTTTTATTCTTATCCCTGAAAAATATACCCCACCCCACCCCCAATCAAAGACCAAACCTATTACAGATCTGGTTTATTTTTTAACCTGTTGTGGTACTGGGCCACCAGTAGTATCAGAGACACTTTTTTAATCTGAGAGATAGTACTCTTGATTTAGCTTTTATTTTATCCATGTTTTTCCCCCTCTTCAGTTGTAAATGATCAGATGATAATAACCTTCATCTTTGCATCTGTGTTGTCTATGCAGAATACTTCTATCTTTGTGCTTCTAAAATGCCAGCTAAAGTTGGAAAAATATTGTGGCATTTTAACATGGACTTTAGAATATCTAACATTTAATACATGGCCAGACTAATTTGTGTGTATCAAGGAAAATAAAATAAAATAAGTCTTTTCATTTTAAGTCATTGAGTGACTTAAAGTCCACTGTATACTAAACGGACAGTATTCTTTCTTTGTACCTCTTCTTAACCAGTAAGAAAGATTTCTTTGTCCATTAATTGTTATGATAGCATTTGTTTCTTTTTATTTCTAGCATGTTAGTATTTTGTTTAAATTAGTAATATTACAGAAGTCAGATATGCTTTTCTTGAATAGTTTAGATTTATAAAATAGTTTTTCAGCTTGGATGTAATTTAAATGATATATATCCTGAAATGTGATATTAAGTAAAATTGAATAGTAAGTTTATAAGTTACAAATATTAAGGGATAGAACTGTAACCATATGTAAAGCAGTTCTGTTGGTTAATGAAAACGTGCTATGATCAGTGGGTGCTGTAATTTGGTGGGTTTTTTTGGTTTGTTTTTGAGTGAGGCAATTGAGGTTAAGTGACTTGCCCAGGGTCACACAGCTAGCACGTGTTAAGTGTCTGAAGTCAGATTTGAACTCAGGTACTCCTGATTCCAGGGCCATTGCTCTATCCATTGCACCACCTAGCTGCCCCTGTAATTTGTTTTTAATGAAGGAAGTGGGAAAGTGTTGGCATGGTTTGCTTTGCTTTGATTCTAAATATCTCTAGTTGGATACTTTATAACAGATGTACACATCCACTGAGCATGTATAAGGTAACATGTTCTCTTCTTTTACTTTTCTGGTAGCAATGATGAAGGTAGCAAAGACAAGAGATTTTCGGGCCTTGAACTAGAAGAGGACAAATGAATTAATCCTTTAGGAATTGTTCCTGCATACATTATTTTAAGCACTATTGCAGGAGTATTGCACTGGAAAGATCACTGAACTTGGAGACAGTGGATTAGGATTCAAACCTGGTCTTTGTAGATTGTTACCAAGATAACCATGGGCAAGCCACTCAACATCTCTGTCTTAATTTATCTGTGAAACAAAGGGATTGGACTAAATGACCTTTACAATCCTTTTAGCCATAAATCTGTAATTTTATTTCTATGTTCCCATAGAAATCATGTCTTATTTTCCCCAAAGGGGACCTTAAATATCTATTGGTTGGCTTTAAAACCAACTTTAAAACTTTTCCACTAAAGAAGTGATAGAAGCTTATACTCTTTCTCAAAACTTTACATGTCTACTAGTTCTTAGTTGCACATCCATGTATGTTAGTTGCCTGAACATTATAACAGTGTTATATTTCTCATCTCTGATAGTAAGCCCTGTTCCAAGTAAAAAGTAAAGGATTTTGAGCCTTTTCCTGGAGACCTGTTGCTAGCAGTGGCCAATTTAACTTAGGGGCTAGATTTCCTCTTGGCATTTATTAGGGTCACCTTCTAGATTTAACAGCAGCCCTTTCCAAGCAACCTAATACAAATAGTGGTCCCAAAGAAAGTTCCAAGGAATTTACCTTAAGGCATTGCATTCCATAGTCACCCAAAATACTATTCACATTAAAAAAAAAAATGCTGTGATTGAGAGAAAACACTACTGGAATAAGAGATTGAATTTGTGGAAGGTTATTGTCATGCACATATTCAACCTAAACCCCAGTGCAGGCTTTTGAGGAATAAGTTATACAAAACAAGGTGCATTACTGCTTTCAAATTATTTCCAGTTAAAATTGTTTACACACTTGTCCCATAGATGATGCTGAATAATCCCCTATTTGCTGGAAATCCTCAGCTTCAAGAACAAATGAGACAACAGCTCCCAACTTTCCTCCAACAAGTGAGTAAGCTAGATAACTGCAATAACTGTCTCTCAAAAACGACTTTCTGGAAAAAGTTCATTACAACTGTGGTCATTGTTCTTGTCTAGCAGATAGCAAAACATTCAGTATAGGATTTGGTCATTGCTGTCAGTCTACATATGATTTAGCTTAATGTAAATTCTAACCATTTCTCATTGCTACAAACAGGTCTCTTTGCTTAATTTTCTTAAAATCTAAGTTCTGAAGAGATGGAGGCAGTTTGTTTTTCAGTACCTGGCATATTGGAGGCTTCACTAATAATATACAACCTTTTCACTTTACTGCTTTATTAACCCTTCAACATACTCTTCTAACTTTAAAGTTATTAACAAAGTAATTAACAAATGTATCTAGTATAATAGAAAAGAACTATTCTCTTCTCTCATTGGTTTATTTTATACAATGTATAATGCCCATATGACAAAGGAGTATATTTCCTCATAAACTTGGAATTAATTAAAAGAAGACGATCTATGTAGTTCATATCTCCTCACCAGAAGATTGGCTACAGTAACTTGCAAACACTGCCAGTTAAGGCAAAGGGAGCTATTGCTGTTTGTATTGATGGAGGGAATAGAAGCACCCTGATTCATCCTTGAACTTCCTAGAGTTAGTGTTCAGTATTTTAAAGTAGTGTATTAGTCTGAACTTAGATTTCTGTTCTCCAAGTTTGATGCATAGGACCATAATGTGGCCTAAAATCCATGTTATTTTTCAGTTTATGTTTGTATACTTTTAAAAATTTCATTTTATACTTATCAAGGGACAGATTGTATTTGGACCAACATGGCAAATTTTTAAACTGATTGTTAGAATTTTTTAATGACAAGTAGAACAATTATAACTGCAGTTTGTTGGCTGTTGTGTTTAATCTACATCAAATCAGTCTAGGGGGCATTAATTTTTCCATGTTTAATATTTCCAGAGAATGTAAATATTATGAATTGATACATTTTTGAGAGGTGGAAGGATTGGAACCTAATGCTTAATACACAACTACAAAAGTATTATTTGGGGTAATATAGAATCATAAAGGCTATTTTTTAAATGATATTTTAATGACATAACACATAACATATACAACTAACCAAGGATGATATGCTTCTGTGACATTCAGGAGGTCTAAATGTAGAGTTATAGAAAGAACTGCTGGATTTGGAGACTTGGGTTAGAATTTCAGACAAATCACTTAACTTTTTTAGGCCTCAGTTTCCTCCTCTATTATTCTCACTGGTTGATGAAAGGGTTGAACTAGATGACTTTTAAGTTTCCCTCTTTTTTTTTTTTTATGATCCTAACACTTTTATCCTGAAATTTGCTTCAACTTCAGGAATAATTATTAGGCAATAATAAATTTGACAAAATAGTATGTCAGTGACAAAATTTTGAAGTCACATTATATTGATGTTTAATTCATTGAATAGTTATTCTGAATTTGTTTCTTTTTAAAGGGGGAAACATAACATCTCTTTTGCTTCTAGAATAATGTTTTATCTTCTGTAATATTACATTGGGCACCAGATTAGTAATGATTTGATCAGTCAGGGTTGAAATTTTACTGCCTAATAGATTGTTTGGTAGAAAAAAGATAGTTCAGAATTTAGGAATAAGTTTTTCACGTGAACCAAGTAAAACAAAGACTCTATAATCCATCTTTACATATTTTGATTCACATTGTTACTGTTGGGTTTTTTCCTCTTGTTTACTTAGATGCAGAATCCTGACACATTATCAGCAATGTCCAACCCTAGAGCGATGCAGGCCTTGTTACAGATTCAGCAGGGTCTACAGACATTAGCAACAGAAGCACCAGGGCTCATACCAGGGTAAGATTACTAGGGAAAAATACTTTTTAAAAAATTGTTTTTTCTCCCTCAATCCTTGACTTATCAAAGTACTTTTTTTCATTCTGAGAGGAAGCCATTTAAAGCTGTCCTGTTATCCTTTGATGCTATAGGTGCAATCATTACTGGTTGACTAGACCGGAAAGTACAGTAAAAGAAACCTGAAAGCTCAGTTTGAGTCACCAGGGTGACATAATTTATAAAGAAGAGACTTTTGTAGGTTATGTTAAAGGCAGCATATTGTCCAGAAGGAAGGGAATACTCCCTTCTGTACTGTTTAATGCCTGGCAGGGCATTAAACATTTCGGAGGGACATTTTTAAGTGGAAGCATGTTCTGTGGGGAAGGTTACTTAAAACCATTCCATGTGAGGATTGTATTGAAGGAATTGGTGGGGTACCTGAGAGAAGACTTCAGGGAAGATGTGGTGGTTGTTTCTAAGCATTTGAAGGACTGTCTTATGTGGAAGTCAAATTATACTTCTGGGAGGCAGCTGGGTGGCACAGTGGATAAAGCACCAGCTCTGGATTCAGGAGGACCTGAGTTCAAATCTGGCCTCAGACACTTGACACTTATTAGCTGTGTGACCCTGGGCAATCACTCAGCCCTCATTACCCTGCAAAAAAAATTTTATATATATATATACTTCTGCTTGGTGCCTTAATGGACACCATGGGGAAGAAGTAGTAGAAGTTGCAGAAAGACAGGTTTAGGTTCAGTATAAGGAAAAACTAACAGAGCTAACCAGAAGTACAGTGGACTCTTTGTTGCAAGCTGTGTTGTAGAGGCAATTCCTTGTTGAGGGAATGTTATACAAAGTTAACCCTATAAGGCTTCTTCCTTTGAAATTCTGTATGTCTTTGGTGAAGTTGAATCTTAAAAAGGCAGGTATTGCTGCATTCCCATGTAAAAATAGGCTACGTGAATTTTACTCTTCTATATAATTTGCTCAGGTTTACTCCTGGCCTGGGGGGATTGGGAAACACTGGAAGCTCTACAGGAACTAATGTGTCTAGTTCGGCACCTAGTGAAAACACAAGTCCATCATCAGGAACTACAGAACCTGGACACCAACAGTTTATTCAGCAAATGTTGCAAGCTCTTGCTGGGGCAAACCCTCAGGTAATGGTCCTCTCCTATTTTTTAAAACCTAAATTGTGGGGGCAGCTAGATGGCGCAGTAGTTAAAGTGTTGGCCCTGGATTCAGGAGTACCTGAGTTCAGTCTCAGACACTTAACACTTACTAGCTGTGTGACCCTGGGCAAGTTGCTTAACCCCCAATGCCCCGCAAAAAAACAAAACAACAACAAAAAAAACCCCTAAATTGCATTAAATTTTAAATTCCAGAAGCTTTGCAATGTAATTCAGATAATTCTTTGAGGAATTTCTATAATGGAAGGTTTATTAACATCATTAAAGTTGATTAATTTTTAGCTGTTTTTTTTAATATTACCGGGTTTTGACAAACATTGTAATACAAACCAACTATAAACACTGGTTTAAGAAAATTTTCTGGGAATTTGTCTAGTAATCTTACTTTTAAAAATATGTAGTTAGAGATTATTTGTAAAATTGTAAAAACCCTACCAAAGGTCTTCTGGTTTTCATAGGCAAAGATGAGAATGCTAATCTACTGATTATATAAAATTCACTTTGAATTTTTTCCATTTTAGATTTTTTAAAAATGTAATTAATAGCTGCAACAAAAATTTCTTTGTAATAAAGGGATTTTGAATGTTCACTTAAAGTATAATCTTTTGCATTTATTGTATTAGTTTTCTTTTATATACATACATACATTCATATCTTGCTCATTAAAATGAGCAGGCATTGTTTCATTCTTTATACTTGAATCCACTTTGCCAAACACAGTGTCGAGTTAGTGATCATGTGGAATCAGTGTAACAGTGTTTTACTTGTGTTGGTGATAGTTTTGATATTTCTAATCTCCATCTGATGTACAAAATGGTTGGATACTATTAGGGGTTCTTTCTGGTCTGTGATCATTTAAATGAAATTTTTTTGGGGGGTATAAGACCTTGGCAACTTTGGGTTTGAACGTAACTCCTTGTGCCTTCACTAGTATCATGCTTTAATGAAATCATTTAACTGGTTAGTTAATGAATAACTTATTGAATATTATCAAGTATCTATAAATATACTTAATAGCATTCATTAAGCTATGTTCTTTTCCTCAGGTAGATGTATAAGTATTTGTTATTTCCCCTACACCAGCAAATTTTTGGAAATGTGTCCTCTCCCCCAAAAAAACAACAATAATTGGGGGTCCATTAAGGTCCTTTTTTTTCTGTTTCTTTTATGCATGGTAACTACTTTGTTTGATTTATTCTTTTTGAATTGGCTTCTGTTTTAAAGTCAAAAAGTCAAAAACTTTTCTTTGTAAATTGTTAACTTTTTTCTCTCAGCAGTTACAAAATCCAGAAGTCAGATTTCAGCAGCAACTGGAACAGCTCAGCGCAATGGGTTTCTTGAACCGTGAAGCAAACTTACAGGCTCTAATAGCAACAGGAGGAGATATCAATGCAGCCATCGAAAGGCTACTGGGCTCCCAGCCATCATAGCAACATTTCTGTATCTTGAAAAAATGTAATTTATTTTTGATAACGGCTCTTAAATCTTTAAAATACCCGCTTTATTTCATTTTGACTCTTGGAATTCTGTCCTGTTAAAAACTAAACCAATGCAATGCATTTTAAGGTGGAGTGCAGTAGGTTTTTTGTTTGTTTGTTTGTTTATTTTTTCCAACAGTGGGAATCAATGCTTTTTCACTCAAAGGTGTTGCATGCATCAAACACTTCTCTTTGTTCTGCATTTATTGTGATTTTTGGAAACAAGATATCAGCTTTTACAGTTGGGTGAACAGGTTTTGTCCTGCAACTGTCCAATTTATTTGCTTTTTAAACATTAGCCTATGGTAGTAATTTATGTAGAATAAAAAGTATTGAAAAGAAACAAATTATTTGATGCTATAATTTGTGGTACAATATTGCGTATTGTGACTTAGGCATGTATTTTTGCTAGCAGAGTGCTGTAAGATTTATACCACTTACTGAACATTTTTGCTTCATTTGTATAAAATACAATATGCACATCGGAAACTGTGCATTTTGAGAAACATCCATTGCAATAGAATAACTGAGCAGGACACTTGTAACCAAAAAAAAGAGAGAACAATTAAATATGAAAACAAATATTTCCCTAGTTGTATAGAATCTTACAGCAACTTTGATAAACATCTGTCAGCAAAAGTGCTGTTTAGGCAACTTCATTTAAAATATAGTAAAAATGCTGATCCTGATTAGCTCTTTAAGTATACATTTAATTGTACAGAAAACTACATTGTAACATTGTCTCTACATTCACAGATCAACTGTAAATTACCTTTTAGTCTTTGTGCAGACTGAAGAAGCACTATATTATTCCCAGAAAGTGCTTTTGCCTAAGGCTTCTCTGCTTTACCATAGCAATTCTAACATGCATTATGATTTGTAATTAGAAATGTTACTTTCACTGAAAGTGTCGTGATATTTCGATTACTTTTAACCACCATGTAAAAATAAAACTTTCTTTTGGGTTTATCAGCTATTTCTCTTGTGCACAGGTAATAAATGAATTAAAAATGATTTGTGAGCCACTTGTTTCCGAAGTGTTTTGGTAGTCCTATAAGAATAGTTGAACATTATGCTTTTCAGAGGCTTAGAAAGGAGACATTTTGGGGGAAATCTATCTCCAAATTGGACCAGGATCATACCTGGTAACCAAGATTCTGTTTGAATTGAAATGGATATTGGGTAGTATAGAAATATAATTTACAAATGAAAGATCAAGAGCTGTTCCTAACTATATAATAAGAACATTTGGGTTTTCTTTATACAGCCTTTCTTCCAGAGAAGTCCTATTTGCCTAATTCTCAAACTGTTAGGGTGGTACATTCCTTTAGGACCAATTCAAAGATGACCTAGAAGTTAGTCATATATTTGACTGACTGGTTCAGTATTCTCTTAGGTCAGTTTTTTTCCCTTGTGTATAGTTTTAAAAAACTGAAATATGTTCAAGTAACATGGGTGCAGACCAATAAAATCAAGGGAAATATTGAAGTTCAATTCTATTACTTCTGTAACTGCTTGCTACAAAAAAGGTTGTGGAGGTCATATTGCCCCACTAATCTGTTCGAACACTTTTCCTTGGTGGGAATAATGTGTAGTACACAGGCACGAAGAGTGTAAGTTGAATTAGCAATGATATTCACATGTCTGCTCTTTCTGCCTTGTTCCTCAGTCTGGTTAAGTACCAACTTCTGTACTGGTGAATGGTGGTATTTAGTTGTGGGAAAGTGTCATAGCCAATTTGACAATTTATTAATCACAAAATAACAATAAATCTCTAGCTTTTACACTTCATTTGTCTTGCTTCTTTATTTTGTGAGAAAAGATGATTTTAAGCCCCCTCCCCCCCAAAAGCAGCAAATACAATCAAGCTTTTTAAAAGTTTAACTTTTTTTTTTTTTTTGTGGGGCAGTGAGGGTTAAGCAACTTGCCCAGGGTCACACAGCTAGTGTCAAGTGTCTGAGGCTGGATTTGAACTCAGATCCTCCTGAATCCAAGGCCAGTGCTTTATCCACTGCAACACCTAGCTGCCCAAAGTTTAACTCTTTTTTTCCATGTACTTTTTCTGTTTTTGAAAGTCTCCCCGGCCACAAATTGTAGAAATACACACATTGGTTGGAACTTGATTGTAACAGAAAGAACAAGTCAGGAAACTTGGATTTTAGGCAAACTGCCATTAATCACCTGTGTGACCTTGAGTGAGTCACAACCTCTTTGGTTTTTTGTTTTGTTTTGTTTTGGTAGGCAGTGGGGGTTAAGTGACTTGCCCAGGGTCACACAGCTAGTAAGTGTCAAGTGTCTGAGGCCGGATTTGAACTCAGGTCCTCCTGAATCCAGGGCCAGTGCTTTATCCACTGTGCCACCAAGCTGCCCCCGGGTTTTTTGTTAAAACAAAGGGTCTGGATTGGTGGTTGGTTTTTTCCAGTACCTTTTCTCTCCAAAATTGAGTCATTCTATATTTGTTTCTATTAATTAGGTTTAAGTTAGGTTTAGCATGAAAAATGAAACTCCTTAATACTGTTATATTTAGATTGGTCTGTTAATTACAATTGTTCAAAATGTAACTCCTCATACTACTGAACTGAGAATGTTCAATTTAAAATAATGTAGTTCTTTAGCTTTGCCAAGTGGTAAGAATCCTCCCTTCTTCGATTTATAGGATTTTGATTCCCAAGTTAAAATTCTATGTCATTGGGAGGGGTGGGGCAATGAAGGTCAAATGACTTGCCCAAGGTCACACAGCTAGTAAGTGGCATTCTCAATCTGTACATGACAAAACATCAATAACAAACATTAACTTGGTGCCCTTCGTGTGTGACATCATATGAAATAGGGCTTCAGAGGTGGTTTCTTGTTCAGTTGTCCCACTCTTCCTTGACCTCTTACGGGGTTTTCTTGGCAAAGATACTGGTGTGGTTTGCCATTTATTTCTCTAGTGGGTTAAGTAAACAGTCTTGACCCCCCGGGTCACAGAGTTCTAGTGAGTATCTGAGGCAGGATTTGAATTTGGATTCTTAGGCCCATAGCTCTATCTACTGAGCTATTTAGATGGCCAGCTGTGGTACTTACCTTTAACCAGCTTAGAACATAATAAAAATTTCTCAAGGAGCAATTTTTAAAATTGAGGCAATTGGGGTTAAGTGACTTGCCCAGGGTCACACAGCTAGTTAAGTGTTATGTCTGAGACCTGATTTAAACTCAGGTACTCCTGACTCCAAGGCCAGTGCTCTATCCACTGCGCCACCTAGCTGCCCCTGTGATAGGCTATCTTAAGAAAGGAACAGCAAGGAGGACAGGTAGAATATAAGTTGGGAGTGGCGGGGGGAAGTTAAGGTATAAAAAATGGAAAAGGTAGGAAAGAGGTCAGCTTATGAAGGGCTTAAAAAGCTCAGTAATATTTTATATTTGATCCTGGAGCTGTTGCAGTGTATTGAAAAGTTAGGGAAGCAAGCATGATCAGATTTAAGGTTTTTTTGCTTTGTTTTATTTTGGATAGTTAAGTGGTTGGATACACTGGAGTGAGAAAAGACTTGAAGCAGTTAAGATAAATCAAAAGTTTATTGCAATAATCCAGGCATGAGATGATGAGGACCTACACCCGGGTGGTGGCAGTGTCAGAGATCAGAGATGAAGTGTGAGAAGATAACGAAGTTTCAAACCTGAGTGCGTTTGAGAATGGTGGTACCCTCTACAGTAATAGGGAAGTTGGGGAGATGGGGAGAGGGTTTTGGGCAAAAAAAAGTTTCAAACATAACTGAGTTTAAGTTGTCTATGAGATTTGCAGATTGTGAGATGTCCAATAGACAATTGGAGATGGAGATTGCAGGTTGGGAGAGTTTAGGGCTCGGTAAATAGATCTGTGAATCATCAGCATTAGAGATAATTGAATTCATGGGAGCTGATGAAATCAAATGTAATAGTATAGAGGGAGGGGAGGAGGGTACTAGAACAGCCTTGGGGATAACTATTTTGCTGGTATGACTTGGATGATGCTTTAACCTACCTTCTTATTTCAATTTACTCACTCTAATATCCCCCAAATTTGATTGACTACTTCTTTGCAGTTAAATAGTCCATCATCCGTACCTGGAATGTCCCTAGGTACAGCCCCTGAAGTTTTTGATTTCCTTCATGCCTTCCCCCACTAAAAATATTTTTCCCTTATCACATTTCCCTAGGCCATTTGGGACCTCTCCTTCGCTTCTGAAATATCCTATCTTACTTGTACCCATTATAAATGACACAAATAAAGTGTAAGGACTTACAAAATAGGGGCTGGCTTTCTTTTTTCCAGCTTTCGCAACTCCAGGACCTAATACAATGTCCTGCACATACGTATTTAATGCTTTTGTCAAACGGCTAAATTCAAATGCATTAGAGTTATGAAACATAATGCATTAGAGTACACAAATGCTGTGAGGTCTGGGTGGGAAAGTAGTTATTTACGTGGGACGGGCTTCATGGGTGAGCTATCATCTTGAGTTGGGTTTTAAAAGGTCAGTTTGGAATTCAGGAGACAATGAAAAAGGGAGAACATTTTGGCATAGGGAGCAGTGAGCCAAGCCACAGATGCAGTAAAGCTTAGGACATGTTAGGAGGTTGGGATAGAAAATACTTGGTGTAAAAATACATCCCTTCCACATCTTCAGTCACTCCTTTATTGCCTGCAGATCAAAATCCAAACAGCCTACCTTCAAGGCTCTACAGTCTGGCCATCCCCTGCCTCTTGTTTATGAACTGCCTGAGCCAAACTTACCTAAGCGTGCTATTTTATCAAACATGCTATTTGCTTTTGTTTTGTTCAATCAAGCCTTTCTCCTTTTCCCCTAAAGTTTGGTCTGCTTGAAGCGTCACTCAAGATACGTTGGTTCCATGATGCCTTCCTCAGCTGCCCCAGCTCAGTGATTTGTCTTTGTGAACCACAAAACTCATTACCTAAATAACTTGATTTTTACTTAGTATATGCTCCTTTACATGACTATTTTTCATTATTTTCTGTTTCCTTAACTAGATTGTAAACATCTTTGGGTAGGACCCAGGACATGAGCCTCATTACTACAAAGCCATCTAGCACCATTGCTTATTCATTAAGATATGTTCCTTGGGTACTTGAGTGTGACTTACAATTCCCAGGGATTCAATGGGAAGGAAAAGCCCTGACCCTGGTTGTGGAATAGAAAAAATAATAGAATAGCAATAGAATAGCAAAGCTGGAAGGGATGAGACTAGAATCACTGGAGAGGGCTAGTGACTTGCCAAAACCAATTGGCATCATAAACAGTGAAATAATAGCCATTTTCAAAAGAATTGCAAACTTGTCAGCAACCAAGTGACAGCTCCAAATCACTAATAATGTGCAATGTGAATTCCAATGTCAGGTTTCACAAGTGACTCCACATTTGCAAAAATGGTTTAATTTGGAAGGGCTGTAAATGGATCCATTGTTTTAGGAAAAAGTCAATAAATACTACTTCATACTATGTGCCAGGCACTGTGCTAAGTCCTAGTAATATATAAGGAAGCAAAAGAGTCCCTGACTTCAAAGGAGCTCACAGTCTAAGGGGGGAGACAAGGTGTTAACAAATATATCTCTCTATAGATATGTTTATATATAATATATAGATGTAAATACGCAAGCTACATTCCAGGTAAATAGGAAACAACAGAAAGAAACCATTAGAATTAAACAGGGATTGACTGGGAAAGGCTTTCTATAAAAGATGTGATTTTAGTTGAGACTTAAAGTTTGGGAAGTCAGTTGAGGAAAGAGTGTTTTAGGCTTGGGAGCCAGAAAAAATGCCCCAGGGCAGAGAGATAGATGGAGCATCTTCTCTGTGGAACAGCTAGGAAGCCAGTGTCACCAATTTGGTAGTTTGTTGAAAGGGTAGTTCTCGAAATGGTTTTGAAAGGTTGTCATTTGGGAACTTGTGGAAGAGATTTGGAGCTGAGATACTGTTCTGGCAAGCTAGGAGAAGTAGGTCGAAAGACATAAAGTGCCTGCAAGCTGTAATTGGCTGGTTGGCTGTTTTTGTGTTCTCAAAGAGCTTGACCCCTGCATATAGTATCTTCCTTCTGCTCTCTCCTAGGGCTTAGGTGATTTCTTTATTGCCAAATCTAATGGCCTTTTCTCAGTTCTCAGTCTTTTGATCTCCTTACAAAGAAAACAATTTCAAGGCTACTGCCACTTTGCAGATGGCTGTGGTGTGAGTTAGAAAGGCATGTGAGATAAGAATGTGGGGATTTGAGAAGTTGATGCCTAGGTTGCAAATTTGGGTGACTAAAAGGAAATTAGGAGGGAGTGTGTTTTAGGGGGAAAGATAAATTGCTGAATAATTGTCAATAGCCTTCTCACCTCTACTCCATTCTCCATAAATTAATATTCCTGAAGTTCAAGTCTGATCATGTTATGCCTATACTCAAGAATCTTTCCATTGCCCTTAGGATAAAGTACAAATTCCTCTTTGCTGGACTATTGCAATAACCCATTTCATGTCCCTCAAGTCTCTCATTACTCATTACATCATGTACTTCAATACACAAAGTACCAGTTTGACCAGGTCACTCCTTTACTCCATGTAACTCCAATGGCACTGTTATCTTTAGGATCAGTTATCAATTCTGGCATTTAACTCTTTACAACCTGAGCCCATTTCCTTTCCTTTCTCCCATCCTAGCCTGCTTGCTGTTCCTTATACAATGATGGTCTCATCTTCCATTTCCATACTTTTTTTTTTTTTTAGTGAGGCAATTGGGGTTAAGTGACTTGCCCAGGGTCACACAGCTAGTAAGTGTTAAGTGTCTAAGGCCGGATTTGAACTCAGGTCCTCCTGACTCCAGGGCTGGTGCTCTATCCACTTCACCACCTAGCTTCCCCTATTTCCATACTTTTTATACTGGTTATCCCCCAGAATATTCAGAGTACCCTAGCTTACCTTTACTTGTAGGAATCCCAGGTTTTTCCTCAAAACAGCTCAAATGCCACCTTTTGTTGGAGGCCTTTAGAGAATGATCCTTTCTTAGAACCTTTCCATCCAAGGCTACTTTGTTTTGTTATGAGTCTCCTACATCTCTCCCCTCCCCCTCTGTGTAGAAATCTTGTTTTCCCCACTAGATTGTAAGCTCTTTGAGTACAGGGACTACTTCACTTTTGTCTATATCCTCAGCACCTAGCACAAGGCCTGGCTTAACTTAAAGCCCTTCACAATTCAGCTTCAGTCTATCTTTCCATCTATTTAATCATTTGTGATTAAATATTGGGCAGCTAGGTGGTGCAGTGGATAGAATGCTGGGCCTGGAGTTAGGAAGACTCATCTTCCTGAGTTTACATCTAGCCCTCAGACACTTATTAGCTGTATGACCCTGGGCAAGACACTTAACTCTGTTTGCCTTTGTTTTCTCTTCTGTAAACTAAGCTGGAGAAGGAAATGGCAAACAGCTGAACAACATGGAATGTTTTGCAAGAGGTCTTGATTTATTTTCCCTGTTCCTTTGTTATAATGGAGAGGTTAAATGTTGAGTCCTTTCAACTGTGTCCAACTCTCCTTGACTCCTTTTGGGGTTTTCTTGGCAAAGATAATGGAGTGGTTTGCCATTTCCTTCTTCAGTTCACTTCACAAATGAGGAACTGAGGCAAATACGGTTAAGTGACTTACTCAGGGTCACACACCTAGTCTTAGGCCAAATTTGAACTCAGGTCCTCCTGACTCCAAGGCTGGCCCTCTATCCTCTGCACCACCTAGCTGCCCTTATTGAGAAATGACTGATGTTAAAAGAAGAAGCATCAAAACGAAAAACATGCAACCAAAAAAGGGCAAAGTTCATGAACAGATTAGGCAGGATTAGTACTCCTATTACACCATATACTAGGTGACTCAATGATGCATTTGAGGAACAAGAGGCCAGCTAGTTAAGCCTATAAATTCTCCCTATATCATGAAGGCAAAATGGTGGGACTCTTCCCCACTTCCAGATTGGTTCCAAAGTACCTTTGATCTTCATTAACTTGTGGTTTGTGCCCCAGTGCCCTCCTTTGTTGACTTGTTTTGCCAGAGTTGATGGTGAGAAATGATGGCTCTTTGGAAGCTTGTTTCCCCCCCCCCTTTTTTTTTTTAGTGAGGCAATTGGAGTTAAGTGACTTGCCCAGGGTCACATAGCTAGTAAGTGTTAAGTGTCTGAGGCCAGATTTGAACTCAGGTCCTCCTGACTCCAGGGCCGGTGCTCTATCCACTTCGCCATCTAGCTGCCCTCCCCCACTTTTGAATGTTCCTCCCACATCCTTTCTTCACCCTTACATTTCTCTCATTTCTCCTCCCCACCACCCTAAACCTAATTTCCTCTCATATTTTTCCCTCTTCTGTTTCCCATCTTCTACCCCAAAACTAGGTAGAAAATGTGGTCGGGGATAGGTTAGGTGGCACAGTGGATAAAGCACCAGCCCTGGATTCAGGAGGACCTGAGTTCAAATCCAGCCTCAGACACTTGACACTTACTAGCTGGGTGACCCTGGACAAGTCACTTAACTCTCATTGTCCTGCAAAAAAAGAAAAAGAAAATGTGGTCAGGGTGGGCTGGGTGCCTAACTCAAGCTCTGTATGAATATATTTTTTAAAACCCTGAATCAAACTGTACCTTTACACATTTTAGTGACGTGAAGGAATGGTTGGAAAGGAATTCTAGAGGGAAACATGAAGGCAGTCATGAAACATTTGGAGGGAGATTAGACTTGTTTTCCTCGGTCCCAACTAGGAGCATTGGGTGGATGGGGGCAAGCTTTTGGCTTGAGGTTAGGAAAAAACCTAACAATTAGAGCTATGTCAAGGAGGGGACTGGAATGCCTTGGGAGATAATGGGTTCCCTGGACTAGACATCTTATGAGAAAGACTGAATGACTCTTCTGGGAAGGACAGGTACGGGATGGAGATAAGATGGCATCTGAAGTCTACTCGGAGGTTTGTTTTAGAGATCTTTAAATGTAAATCACCTACAAGCTTAGGCCACCGGAGGGCAGGGTTTGCTCATTTTTCATCTTGTTTCCTGGTCTGATTTTTGTTTTTTATTCGTTCTGTTTGATGGATGGTAATGATGGTGATAATTTGGCTTTGTGACTTTGGGAGATAGATGTATTTTGACTCCGCATCAGAAAACCCTAAATTCTAGTCTCACTGACACTGAATAATTGCAGCTTTTCCTGATCTTCCCTAATGCTAGTGTTCCTTCTATTGATTGTCTACCTATTTATAACTTGTATATATTTGTTTGCATATTGTCTCCCCTTTTAGACTGTAAACTCCTTGAGCAAGGAATTTTACCTTTCTTTGCCTCCCCAGTGCTATTAGGTACCTAATAAATGATTATTGACTGAATGCCTGACTTACCTAAGCCATTGTATGATCGTGCCCTTGTTTCCTGAAATGAAAAAGAGCTACTGCTGTTGGGGTTGGGAAGGGAAGGAGGAGGTACCTGACAAAGAAGTCAACAACCCTTTTTAGTCTTTTTTTTTTTTTTGGTGGGCAGTGACAATTAAGTGACTTGCCCAAGGTCACACAGCTAGTAAGTGTCAAGTGTCTGAGGTCGGATTTGAACTCAGATCCTCCTGAATCCAGGGCTGGTGCTTTATCCACTGCACCACCTAGCTGCCCCCTCAACAACCCTTTTTAGGGTGGCTGCCATATTCAGCCTGGATGCAGATGCAGGCAGGGGTCACTCACTGTTCATATCTATTCTCCTGCAAAAGGATCAGGAATAGCTAAGAAGTTTTAGTGAAGGTTGTCTTCTGGCTTTGTTAATCCAAAGAGAAAGGCCCTAAGTTTTAAGCAGTAACTCAGAAATGTGGTTTGGCAATACTACATTGCATCTTGGAAGGAGTAGTAGGAGATAGTGTGCCCCAAATCTTAAAATTGTTTAAAAAAAAAAAAAGCTCATCTACCTAAATCACAGACTAGAAGTGGAAGGGGCTTAGAGATAATCCAGTCCAGACATTATTTTACAGATGAAAAATACGAGGTGAAGTGACTTATCCAAAGATACATAATCAAAGTTGGTTAGAGGCAAAGCTGAGGGGCAGCTAGGTGGTGCAGTGAATAGAGCACCAGCCTAGTGTCAGGAGGATTTGAGTTCAAATCTAGCCTTGGCCACCTAGTAGCCATGTGACCCTGGGCAAGTCACTTAACCCTGACTGCCTTAAAAAAAACAACACAAAAAACCCCCAGGCAATGCTGAAACTGTAACCCAGGTTCCTTGATGCCTAGCCCTGTGTTCTTTCTTCAACCCCAGGGCTACCTCTATTTTTTTTTTCAGGGAGGCAAACAATAAATATTCTGCTAAGTGCTTTACAAATATTATCTCATTTGATTCTCACAACAATCCGTCAAGGTAGATGATATTATTATTCCCATTTTACAGTTAAGGAAACTGAGGAGAGTTAAGTAACTTGATGAAGGTCACACAGTAAGTATCTGAGGCCATATTTGAATTCAGGTCTTCCTGACTAGGCCTGGGGCTCTATCCACTGTCACCTAATTGTCTCACAATTTGAAGGCTCAGTTTGAAGTAGTTACATCAGAATTTCTTTTGGAAAAAAGTATTTGTGACGGCTTACTATTCATTTGCTTTTTCTCTTCTCATTTTCCTAGAAAGTTATCACATCACCCTGTGGCGCATTGAGGTTTGGCTTGCTAGCACTACAGGAACTTCTGGGTATGACTTGCAAATGACCAGTTCCTAATTATTTCTGGTCAGGCGGTGGTTTTTGGTTGGTTGATTTGGATGTTATTTTTCTCAAAACAAAGCATCAGCTGTAACTAATTAATTAGTGACTAATTAATAGTTACAAAATACTAGCATTTGTTTCAGCCCCTGAGGAATTTTGTTAGCCATTTTCCCTAGGGAGTTTTCCCCTTTCTGAGTCAAACTCCTCCTCCCCCCCCCAAAAAAAAAAAAAACCCAAAACAACCCAAACAAACCATTTTCCCTTGTCATCCTGATCATCATAGTATCAAAGATTTAGAGCTGGAAGGGACCTCAGAGGCCAGCTAGTTCAATTCTCTAATTTTACAAATGAAGAAACTCGAGTCTCAATGGGGTTGAGTGACTTATCCAAGGCCACACAGGTAAGTGGAAGAGATAGGATTTTAACCCCGGTCCTCAAATTCATGTTCATTGCCTTTTCCCACTGTATCCTCCTGATAATCAGAAATTAGCTTCATCAAAAACAGCTGGGAGGCTGTGGTTCCCGTCATACTGTTACTTTTTTGTTCCCTAAAAATTTAGTCTCCATTTGGTTGTTGGGCCAGGTTGTTAAGTAAGTCTCAGAAAAGTGGGATTCTAAAGTCTTTCTGATTCTACCACTTCATCTACAGCGTCACACTGCCTCTTCAAAGTTGAATGACTAGCCAAAAGTCACTCTTATCAATCACCAACTTCTGCAGAAACTGCTTTATCATGATTACCAAATACAATAGCCTTTTCTCAGTATTCATCCTCTTTGTCCGTTCTGTAGTATTTAACAATGTTGATGTCTTCCCTATGGCCTCTTTCACCACCTTTCTGCAATGTATATAATTTCCTCTTATGAGAATGTAAGCTTGGGGAAGCTAGCTGGTGCAGTAGGTAGAGTGCCAGGCCTGGAGTCAGTAAGACTCATCTTTCTGAGTTCAAATCTGGCCTTAGACACTTACTAGTGGTGTGACCCTGGGCAAGTCACTTAACCCTGTTTGCCTCAGTTCTTCATCTGTAAAGAGAACTGGAGAAGAAAATGACAAACCACTCCAGTATCTTTGCCAAGAAAGCTCTAAATGGGGTCACAGTGAGCTGAACGCGGTTGAAAAACGATTGAACAGAATGTAAGCTAGGGGACAGGCTATTTTTGCTTTTGTATTTGTATCCTTAGTGTTTGAAACATAGTAAACTCTAAAAAATGCTTTCCCATTAATTTATTTATCCATTCATTAATTTATTTATCCATTCCATTTCCAGCAGTGTTTTCTAATATGATTAATCAAATTTTCTTTAATCACTAGCTGTCATCATAAATGGAATAAAAATCCCAATTAAAACTTTCATTTTAACTATCCTCAGATCCCACATACATATTACCAGTGTATCTCTGAAAGCACTGGAGATCCCTTAAACTATGCCAAGACAGTAAACTGTTCACAGATTATTAAAAGAAAAAATTATTCAACTCTAAATTCCCTTTGACCCAGCCATCTGTCTCTATTAGACTTATAGTCTAAGGACATCAGGGACAATAAGAAAGATACCATATACAGCAAAATATTCACAGCAACAATCTTTGTGGTAGTAAGAAAACTTTAAATGAAGTTGTTACCCATCAGTTGGAAAATAGACAAATTGTTTTAAAAGCAATTTAAAACAAACTATTTTGTTTTTGTTTTTGCAGGGCAGTGAGGGTTAAGTGACTTGCCCAGGGTCACACAGCTAGTAAGTATTAAGTGTCTGAGGCCGAATTTGAACTCAGGTCCTCCTAAATCCAGGGCCAGTGCTCTACCCACTGTGCCATCTAGCTGCCCCAAACAAACTTTTTTTTTTTTTTTACTGAGGCAATTGGGGTTAAGTGACTTGCCTAGGGTCACACAGCTAGTAAGTGTCAAGTGTCTGAGGCCGAATTTGAACTCAGTTCCTCCTGACTCCAGGGCCAGTGCTCTATCCACTGTGCCACCTAGCTGCCCCAAAACAAACTATTTTAAAAGGAATTTGAAAGCCTATTATCACACCATAAGAAATAATAAATAGGAGGAATTTGGAGAAACATGGAAAGACTTGTGTGCACTCATACAGAGTAAAGATCATAGAACAAAATACACAATGACCACAATAATAACCAAATTTTAAAATAAAACACTAGACTGCTGCCAAACTCAATAAGACCCGTTTTGTTCCTAGAGAAGAAAGAAGGAAAAATGCCTCCCTCTTTTTGGTAGAGAGGTGGAGGGTTACATACAGATAGACAATGTTGCACATATGACCAGTTGCAGTCACTTTGTTGGCTGGGTTTCACCCACTTTTTCTTTGTTCTAAGGGAGGATTCCATTAGGAGGTGTCAGGGGAAAGAAGCAAAAATACTTTGGGAAACAATTCTGATATTTTTTGAAAGGCATACTAAGCAATCTGCAGTACACTGTAGAATTGGCATTCAGATGAGAGAATCAAGATATTTTGTAAGTAGGAATGTGTTATTGGGAGATGTGGCATAATGATTCTTTAAATTGAATTCAGGTCTGATGATTGCTCCCAAAGGGTTCTCAGTTAATTTTTTTTTTTTTTGGTGGGGCAATGTGGGTTAAGTGACTTGCCCAGAGTCACACAGCTAGTGTCGTGTCTGAGGCCAGATTTGAACTCAGGTCCTCCTGAATCCAGGGCCGCTGCTCTATCCACTGTGTCACCTAGCTGCCCCCCTCATTTAATTTTTATATTGTCCACAATAAAAGGAATCATTTCCTTGACACTTCTGTCTACGCTAAGTGACAAAAAGTTTTCTGGTGCTGATGGAGGTTCCAAAGTGTCAAACTGGGACTGGAGCAGCTCTGGCGGCATAAAATGTCCTTTTCTTTTGGCTAAACGCCCAGAGATCACTTCAAAAGACCCATTCAAATAGACCACAAGGAGCTTCAGCTCTGGGAAGCCTTCTTTCTCTCCTGGCCCATCAGACTTGGGAGTTGCAGCACTTTCTCCTCTCATTAAGATGTTTCTGTACATTTTCTTCAAAGCAGAACAGGCAAGGACCACGCTTTGGCCTGAGGACACATTTCTATTTAAAAAATAAAATAAATAAGGTGTGTGGGAGGGGTATCAGGAAAAGTCAGTAGGATCTGTAATGTGTGGATGTTTTAATTTCATTTGCTTATCATTGGATTGAAGCCACATCCAAAGACATGATTTAGAATAATAATAGGTAACCTTTATAGTTTTAAGGGTTGCAAAGCACTTTGCATTTATTCTCATTTGATCTTCCCAAAATCTCAATGAGGAAGGTGCTATTTTTTTTTAAGTGAGGCAATTGGGATTAAGTGACTTGCCCAGGGTCACACAGCTAGAAAGTATTAAGTGTCTGAGGCAGGATTTGAACTCAGGTACTCCTGATTCCAGGGCCTGTGCTCTATCCACTGCACCATCTAGCTGCCCCAGGAAGGTGCTATTACGATTCCCATTTTGCTGTTGAGGGAATTAAGGCATTGATAGGTTGACTGACAACCAGGGTCACACAGTTTGAGGCAGATGTGAATTTGAGCCTTCCTGAATCCAAGTCCAGTGCTCTTTCCACTATAACATCCAGATGCCAAGGAATTGATAGCCTTGCATTTACGCACAGCCCCCCCCCCCTTTTTTTTTGGGTGAGGCAATTGGGGTTAAGTGACTTACTTGCCCAGGGTCACACAGCTAGTAAGTGTTAAGTGTCTGAGGCTGGATTTGAACTCAGGTCCTCCTGACTTCAGGGCCAGTACTCTATCCACTGTGCTACCTAGCTGCCCCAAAGAATTAACTTGGTGCTTTTTTTGTTTGTTTGTTTGTTTGTTTGGGTGGGGCAATGAGGGTTAAGTGACTTGCCCAGGATCACACAGCTAGTAAGTGTCAAGTGTCTGAGGTCAAATTTGAACTCAGTTCCTCCTGAATCCAGGGCTGGTGCTTTATCCACTGTACCATCTAGCTGCCCCTATGCACGGCCTTTTAACAAATGTCTCTGTTCATGGAGTTCACTGGGAATACAAAAACTTAATTGATTTTGCAGTAACTGTCCTCAAACAAATCATTAGTGAACAGCAATATTTACTTGATTTTAATCTCTCAGTTTCTCTCTTATCCTATTCTGTGGTAATGATGAGAAACACAAGGAAATGGTCAGAGGTGGGCAGCAGAAGGAAGGAGAAAAGAGAGACTTAACCTCTGAATTCTTTGTTGTTGTTTGGACCCATGATTTTATCAGGTTGGAGAACTTCTTTGACTAATGCAGATGATGTACACTGGTGCTTACTCTGTAACTTTTAGTCCCAGTGAGTTACTTAGTTAACTTAACCTTTAGGCCAGTATTTAAAAAAAATTTTTTGAGGCAGTTAGGATTATGTCACTTGCCCAGGGTCACACATCGAGTGTCAGGCTAGATTTGAATTCAAGTCCTCCTGACTCCAGGGCTGGTGCTTTATCTAGGGCAGGAATCAAACCCAGGTCTTCCTGACCCCAAGACTAGTTATCTCCCCTCTGCCACCCTGTCTCCTTAACCTCTGAATAATCAAATTCATTGCAAGTTTCCAGAGATACTCCCTACAAAACACTCCAGCAAAATATAAACAAGAATCTAAAGGGTGTGTTACAATAACAACAATAATGAATGGTTCAGGAAATTATGGCATGAGTCCATAGTGAATGAATGAATGAATGATTGAAAAAGCTTTTATAAGTGTTTGCTATGTGCCAAACACTGCTAAGTAGTGGGGCTACAAACAGCAACAACAAAATACATGATACAGTTCCTGCTCTCAAGGACATCACATTCTAATGGGGGGAAAAACGTAAAACTTAAGTTCAGCTGTCAGATGGATGGAAAGGCCTGGAAAATCTGAGTGTGAAATGGTAAGGCTATTTGCAAAGCCCAGGGGCCAAAAGGTTGCACCGTTAGGTTAGAAGGCAATTCCAGCAGTCAGGAGGGTTTAGAGGTGGCAGAGGGATTGGGGGGCACAACCTTAATTAAGATATACTAGCAGGACTAGTGGTAAGCCCTGGTGGTCTTCTGCCTCACCAGAAGAATATAGTAGCTGACTTCCACCTGATTCCCATTTTGCAGCTGAGGAAAGTGAGGCAGACAGGTTAAGTAACTTATCAGGGCCACATAGCACTTAAGTGTATGAGACCAGATTGGCACTATCCTCCTGACTCCAGGCCCAGAGCTCTATCTACTTTGCCACCCAGCTGTTTCAGAGGCAAAATATATCCTTGGATTTTTCTAAAGGGAGTGTCATAAACAATGTACTCTTTAATTTTTCCAAAGCTGGAAGCAGAAAGGAGGGGCAGCATGGTACTGTGGAAGCCCGTGAACATCCTTTAACCTTTGAGGCAACTCTTCTAGGGGCAGCTAGGTGGTACAGTGGATAGAGCACTGGCCCTGGATTCAGGAGTACCTGAGTTCAAATCCGGCCTCAGACACTTGACACTTACTAGCTGTGTGACCTTGGGCAAGTCACTTAACCCCAATTGCCTCAAAAAAAAAAAAAAAGAAAAGAAAAAAGAGGTAACTCTTCAAAACTAGAGAAGTTGAAGAGAAGATACAAAGCTGTATTAGTAGAGAAAGTACCCCACACCACTGAAATCACAGGGGACTTTTCTGATTGGATCCTGAAGACTAGCAAGCTGTTTATAAAAACTGTGCAGGTACTGTTCTGTGCTGTAACTGAATAAAACTTATAACCAAGTTGATCTGGCACATACTTAGTAATCAGCACAATGGTTATCATACTGCATGGCAATTAGGCATATATAATATCCCATTCACATCAATGAAAATAAGTACTTCCCAACATAGCCTAACCATTTTTATTTGGGGGGGGGGCAATGAGGGTTAAGTAACTTGCCCAGGGTCACACAGCTAGTGTCAAGTGTCTGAGGCTGGATTTGAACTCAGGTCCTCCTAAATCCAGGACCAGTGCCTTATGTAGGGGCCAAATTTAATATGGGGAGAGTTAATTGGGTGGCTCGCTGTAATAACAAATACCTTTTTATTCAGGCATTCATTTTTTTAAAAATCATTTATTTATTTATTTATTTATTCATTCATTTATTTATTTATGCTGGGCAATGAAAGTTAAGTGACTTGCCCAGGGTCACACAGCTAGTAAGTGTCAAGTGTCTGAGGCTGGATTTGAACTCAGATCCTCCTGAATCCAAGACTGGTGCTTTATCCACTGTGCCACCTAGCTGACCCTACTTAATTTTTTTTTTTTTGGTGAGGCAATGGGGGTTAAGTGACTCGCCCAAGGTCACACAGCTAGTAAGTGTTAAGTGTCAGAGGTCAAATTTGAACTCAGGTCCTCCTGACTCCAGGGCCAGTGCTCTATCCACTGCGCTGCCTAGCTGCCTCTGACCCTACTTAATTTTTTAATAGGGGAAAGCCAATTAGCTCCCAAAGTGGTCCATTGCATTTTCTATTCAGCGTTAACTGGCTTTCTATCAGATCAAAACCTGCCTCTTGGCAACTTCTACTCATTTGTTCCTAGTTCTGTCCTCTAGGACAATGAAGAACAAATTGAATTCCTCTTCCATATAATACTCCTTCAGGCACTTGAAAGCTTTTCTCCTATATCCCCATACTCCATATCCCAAAATCTTTTTTTTTCCCCAAGCTAAACATCCTTAGTCCTTCCTACCAATCCTCACATGGATAAGTGTTCTCCATACTCTATAATGTAGTGTGTCTCAACATCTGTATCAAATATGTTTGGTTTTTTTTAATTTGAGTTGGGAACAGAAAGAAGTATTGTTGTACAAGATACTGATTCCTATAAGCACTACACAAAACCAGGGTCATTGCTTTGTAGTCATACAGGCAGCAGGGTAGCACAGTGGATAGAGTGCCAGGCCTTAAGTCAGGAAGACCTGCTTTCAAATCTAGCCTCAGATACATAGTAGGTGTGTGACCCTGATCAAGTCATTTCACCTCTCTCTGCCTCAGTTTCTTCATCTGGAAAATGGGGATAATAATAGCCCCTATTTTCTCAGGGTGGTTGTGGTTCTCCAAGTGTGGTCTAAGGACTCCTATGGGTACCTGACACCCTTTCTGTGAATCTATGAGGTCAAAACAATTTTCATAATAATACTAAGATGTTATTTATATAACCACCATAAACAAAAATTCTTCAGTGTCTTAAATAACTTTTAAAAGTGTAAAGGGGTCCTGAGACCAAAGAGTTGGAGGATGCGTGATCAATGGGATATTTTGTTACTGATTAGTTAATCTTTTTATATCTTTTATACCTTTTCTCTACAATGGGCATACATCATTGGTCAGCTGTTCTCTTACCTCAATAAAATGTCATGTAAGTTGCAAAGCCATGGAATCCTATCCTGAAAGCAAATCAAACAAACAATAATGTTTCTTATTACAGTTTGGTTTCATAGTATATATTTCATAAAATGATCTCAAAGCTCCTAACATAGACTATGTCTTAAAGCTCCCCTGTACTTCTGGGGAACTAGGAACAGGAGTGAGTAATCAACCCACAGGTCTAATTAGTCATTAACATGCTTTACTTGAAGGACTATCGGCCCACTTAGAAAGTGACCCCATTTAAAAACCATTTACCTATGTTTACCTATATAGGTCAGGTACCACCTGTTAACCAACAAGCCTTGGAGAGAACTCCAAGAGTACTTGGAGAATACATTTTCTTCATGCAAATACTGTATATTCCATGACCCTTTTTGGGAGGCAAATTTACAAAATGACAAGGAGTCACACAGATGATAACCAAATATGTATTTAATGGATCATAATTGATTTGCCATTTGTCTATACTCATACAAAAGGCAACAAGAGAGAAGCCTTTGGAGTCTATTACCCAGAAGTTCTTGCAGCTGGTGGGGCAGGAAGAGAGATAAGAATCTGCAACTGGCAGGGTACAAAAACAGTCATGCTTTCAGTGTTACATAACATATTCGAATGCCTTGTACTAAGGGAAATGAGAAGCTTCAGGGGATAGCTAAAAGATTTGAGATTAGCTTGAGGAGAAGGCAGTTCCCTGGACCCAGAGTCAGAAGACTTGAGTTCAGATGTAATCATAGACATTAGTTATATGACCCAGGCAAGTCACTTAAACTGCTTCAGTTTTCTCATCTGTAAAATGGGGATTAGGGGATAAAATGGGGATAATCATAGCACCTTCCTCTGTCCCTCCATGATTGTTGTAACAATAAAATGAGATATTTGTAAATCGTTGTGCGAACTTTAAAGAACTGTATTAATGCTAGCTATTGTTATTAGTGGGCTAACTTAGGATAAGGAAGACCTAGGTTTGAACCCTACTTCTGATACTTTTGGGGGGGGGGTGAGGCAATTGGGGTTAAGTGCCTTGCCCAGGGTCACACAGCTTGTAAGTGTCAAGTGTCTGAGATCATATTTGAACTCAGGTCCTCCTGACTCCAGGGGCGGTGCTCTATCTACTGCACCACCTAGCTGCCCACTTATGATACTTTTTACAATTAATAAGCATTTATTTTTGTTTCCTCTCATTTCCCTTGACTAAAAAATCCCCAAAGTAAAGCCCTTATGTATGTATAGCCAAGCAAAAAGAATTTGCACATTGGCTATGTAAAAAAAAAAAATGTGTCTTAATTTGCACCCTGAGTCCACTACCTCTTTGTGAGGAGGTAAGTAGCATGCTTCATCATTGGTCCTTTGGATTCATGGCCAGTCATTGCATTGATAAGAGTTCTTAGGCTTTCAAAGTTTGTCTTAACAATGCCATTGTTATTGTATAAATTGTCCTCCTGGTTCTGCATAGTTTAATCTATATTTCTTCATATAAGTCTTATAAACCTAGGGGTTTCTCTGAAATCGTATCTTTCATCATTTCTTATATCACAATGTTATTTCATTACATTCATATACCACAATTTATTTTTCCATTCCCCAATTGATAAACACTGCACACACACCCCTTTTCAAACCCAGATGTGAATGAAGGTACCTAGCTTCAAATGTCAATAACTTTTATTTCATAAAAGTTGCTAACTTTCAGACAAGTGTGCCATAGTAGTAATTTCCTTTCCATCTTTCAAAAAATTTCTTACTCCTATTTTATTATTTTGCTACATGAACTACACTGAAGCTTTCCTCCTCTCCATTAAAAAAATCTGAACTTAACAAATATTGACTGCAGTAAGCACTTCCATATTGATAGTAGAACAGAAAGAGAGGATTGTAGATGAAATTGTGGGTCTCTTATTTATAGCTTGCTTTTCTTTTAAAGTATATAACAAATTCAACATTTTACTTTCAAAGCTTTCCTGCTCATGTGATTCCTCTGACCTTCCTTCTGTTCTCTTCTATGCATTTCAAATATATGTTTTGATGATCCTTCTTTTTCTTTTTTCCTTTTTTGGTAACGCTATCCCCATCTCTCCTCCTGATCCCTATTCCTCACCTTCCAAAAGAAAAAGATAAACTGTGAAAAAAGAAAGAAATTTCCTTATAACCAATATGCACGGTCAAGTGAAATAAATTCTCATATTAGCCACTCCTGAAAATGTTATGTCTCATTCTGCAATATAATTCCATCCTGCTCTGTCAGAAGGTGGGTAGGATGCTTCATCACTGGTCCTCTGGAATCATGATTGCTCTATGACTAAACACATTTCAGTAGCTATCTAACATGCTAAAGTTAATAAGAAGGACCGTTTTACATCTTCCTTGACTTTCTGTTATCATCAATTCCCTACAGTGGGACAGATTACTATCCATCCATGCCTTCTTATCCTTTACAAATCTTGACCATGTTTTCCTTTAAATTTTCCATAGTGCTGGAGCAGCCAACATGGAGGTCTTCCTAGCTAGTAAATGTCTGAGGCAGGATTCAAACTCAGGTATTCCTAACTCCAAATCTCATGCTTTATCTACTGCATCACCCAGTTGCCTGCTAGATTGCAAGCTTGATAAGGGCAGATGCTACACTTCTTATTTATGTTTGCATCCCACCATAAGTGTCTTGATTCTCCTTATTTTTTGAATTGTTGAGCTGAAATAGCATCAAAACCACTTCACAACATTCTGGGGTTAGGTGAGGCTTCCACATAGCTACTATGGGTCTCATTTGTTGTTATTTTTTCAGTTGTGTCTGATTCTTTTGGGGCTTTCTTGACAAAGATACTGGAATGGTTTGCCATTTCCTTCTCCAACTCATTTTACAGATGAGGAAACTGAGGCAAACAGGGTTAAGTGACTTGCCCAGGGTCACACAGCGTCTGAGGCCAGATTTGAACTCAGGAAGATAAATGTTCCTGACTCCAGGCCTGGTGCTCTATCCATTGCTCTACCTAGGTGGGTCTCATAGTAAAGGCCCAATTTATTCTCAGTATTTATATTGGGAAGTTTAGGTAAAGGGTAGGTTTTCTATATTTGCTTTAACTCTCCTATTCTACTGTAAAGAACAAATTTAATTTTCTCTCTTTTTCTTAGAATGCTAACAATACTAGTACATCATCAGCAGGGATTAGAGTTGTTCTTTCTAATAGTCATGATGGCCTTGTTCTGACCCAACCATATTCTCCTGCCTATCAATCTACCAATCAACAATCTATTATGTGCAAAGCATGTGTGATGCACTGGGAGAAATTCAAAGATGACTGAGACACAGTCCCTATTCTCAAGGAATTGTACTAAAATATAATAGATAATCATAATTTGAGAGGCAGGGGAACATGATGGATAGAAAGGTGGCTTCCAAGTCAGGAAGACTCTGGGTTCATTTTCCACATTTGCCACATACTGGCTATGTGTCCTTGGGTAGTCACTCAACCTCTCTGGGTTCTGAGCAACTCTCTAAATTGCAGAAAAGGTGCCATCTTACACTGGTAGAGGAAATTCTTCACTAAAAGCTTCCTACAATAATGAAATCACGGGATCCAAAAAAAATGCATATAGCACATTTATAAAGTACTTCCCCTCCCCACAGGAACCCTATAGCGTAAGTATTTATATTATACAAATGAGTAATTTGAGGTCTCAGGGATGCTAATAATTTGCCCGAGGTCACATGGCTAGTAAGCAATGAAATTGGGTCTTGGGCCAGGGTCTTCTCATCCTAAGGCCAGTGTTCTTTCACTACTGCATGCCAGTCCCCTTTATGTCAGGGGCTGAATAGTTCTTGGGTTCTGGAATGAATTCATTAAATCTGTTCATCTGTTGTAGATATAATGCTTATTGGTTACCTGATTACTTGAAACTCTGGCCTCATCTGAACTATGCTTGAACCAAGTGAATAAAGGGCAGCCCCTGATTTGTCTTCCATTCATTCAAATTATTAACACAATCATTCATATCTTGTTTGTAGTTATTCGTGACACATACTTGTATCTAAAGAGGAGTTCCATTTATCCTAATTATCTTTCTTAACTTCAAATACTGTGAATCTAATTTTGAATGTCAAAGATGCATACTCTGAAAGAAGAAAACTATATACATGGGGGTATGGAAGCAAGCTTGAAATAGCTGAGAAAGACGATTATTAAATTTTCAGGGCGAGCATTTACACCTCATAAATTGGCAAACACTACAAATCAGGACTTGATTTGTTGTTTAGTTCACTGTTGAAATTTAAGAAGGTAATGGAGAAAATGTTAATAATGCAATTAAACTTAAAAGTGGATAATGGATACATTTCCCCCCTCCCCCCCCAAAAAGCTGACTGTTAAACATTTACCACCATACCCCTGGCTGGATTCCTTACAGAACAGAAAGTGCAGTCTTCAGAGTTATCCAATACCTTGCAATACCTAACAGAGAGACCTAATAATGTTGGTTCAGGGCCACATGTAATAAACACATTGACAATAGAGAATAGCCAAGAAAATGTAATAATTTGGCTTTGAAATCAGATTGGGGGTAGGGTGAGGATGGGTCAAGCCCACAGAAAGTGAAAATAGTTGTGTCTGCATCTGCTTGATTCCAGTCCCTTTTACACACTTCATGAATGTTCCCTACCTTTATCCCTCTGGCCTCCAAGTGATCTTTGATATCTGCCCTGTTCTGGAGTCTGACTCTTCTGCTCATGACTGGTGGGCAAAGGTAAAATAAGCCTATTAACCCATCCTAGGATATGCTCTCCTGATCTCAATGCTAAGGGAAGGAAGGCCTTTAGACTATTTTATTTGATCTTCACTCAGAGGTAGCTCAAGTATTATTTCCATTGAAGAGGAAATATGGCATACTGCATAGAGGATGACCCTTGGCACCAGGAAGACCTAGGTTCAAGTCCTGCTTCTGACACATGTTGGCTATGTGAACAAGGACAAGGGACATCACCTCCCATAAGACTATGCATTGCCCATGGTGTAGGAACTCCCTACATCAATGGAATGATTTTTCCCCTCTCCCCTACCTGCAAAAAGACAAAACTTATCTAGGAATTAAGTGGTAGAGCTGAACTCAGATCCTCTGACTAACTTCAGGTCCAGTGTTCTTTCTTCTATATCACAGTGTAGCATTAAATTACCTGGTCATTCAGTGGTATTCCTTTCCCCATCTTTTTTCGATTTTCTTCAGGATGGTAGTCATCGGCATCATAGAATTTCCACCCCAGCTTTAAAAAAATAAAAACATCACACATGGGAGGCTGAATAGTCCAAATTATAATCATCAAAGTTATCAACCCTGCCTGGTCAAGAACAATGATAGTAACTTTCTCCCATTATAATAATACCCACTGAGGTAGGGGCTAATATTATCCCCATTTTACAGATAAGGAAACTGAGATAGACAAAGGGTAAGTGACTTGCCCAGACTCAAAAAAAGCTAGTCAGTGTCTGAGGCAGGATTTGAACGTGGCTCTTTCACATGTCTATGCTCTATTCATTGTGCTACCTTACTGCCTCTGTCTCACATGGCAATAAACCCACAACTTCTGCCTTCTGACACTCATTTCAAATGGTGCTTTCCACCTGTAGGCATCGTTTCGTTCCTTCATGCATTAATATTTTAAACACCAAGATAGAAAATGAAACAAATAAGAAGTGGTTGCATTTTATGCACAGTAAGAGCAGGAGTTCTTAACCTTTTCTGTGTCATGGGTTCCTTTGGCATCCCTTGTAAAACACAAGACTCCCTTCTCAGAATATTTTAAAATTTGTAAAATAAAATACATAGGACTGTAAAGGAAACTAATTATATTGAAACACAGTCATCAAAATATTGTTAACAACCAAGCTCACAGACCCTAAGTTAAGAACCCCTGATATAGAGGGAACAAGGGGATGAGGGGCAGTGTAGCAAAGAGGATACTTTGCTATCCTCAGACTCTGGGAGTTCTGGGTTTAAGTCTCATTCTTGCAAGTCATTCAACCTCCTAGTGAGTAGGCCAGGTAACCCTGGAAATCTCTAAGTTGAAAAGTTGGTACCAGTTTTTATTTGTAAGAGGTAATTATTCATCAGGAGCTATGAACACCAATGTAATGATAGGTCAGGTTAAAAAAATAATGGGTAGGGGAAGCTAGATGGCTCAGAGGATAGAGCACCAGCCCTGGAGTCAGGAGTACCTGAGTTCAAATCCAGCCTTAGACACTTAACACTTACTAGCTGTGTGACCCTGGGCAAGTCACTTAACCCCAATTGCCTCACTAAAAAAAAATAAAAAATAAAAATAATGGGTGGGGGGGGGCAGCTAGGTGGCACAGTGGATAAAACACTGGCCCTGGATTCAGGAGTTCCTGAGTTCAAATCCAGCCTCAGATACTTGACACTTACTGGCTGTGTGACCCTGGGCAAGTCACTTAACCCCCATTGCCCTGCAAAAATAAATAAATAAATAAAAATAATGGGTAGGGAGAATTGAAGGTCCTTGGTTGTTAATTTGACAGAAGGAGGAGGGCTGACAGAGAAAAAGATAACAGAGCAGGCCCATACACCTATGAGGACACAGAACAGAACAGTACCTCAGTTGCCAGGAGTGATCCCACTGTTGATCTGTAAAAAAAATATACCAATGTTTAGACTACTGGCATTTTATATTCTTCCCTATTGTTGAGAGATGGGGAGAAATAGCTTTCTCTGTTACTATAGATGGTATTGGAATTTTAAAATATTATAAACAGAAATAATGATCATCAACTGTTTGGCCTTAGCTGACCTCAGTAAGTTGAACAAAGAATTAAGTAGCAATTACCAATTTAAAAAGAAAAAAACAGGGGCAGCTAGGTGGCACAGTGGATAAAGCACCGGCCCTGGAGTCAGGAGTACCTGAGTTCAAATCCAGCCTCAGACATTTAACACTTACTAGCTGTGTGACCCTGGGCAAGTCACTTAACCCCAATTGCCTCACTAAAAAAAAACAAAAAACAGGCCTGCTCCAAGGGAGACCTGTAAACCTGAGCCAAGGGGATGGTGTACACTTGCTTGCAGTATAATCAAGAGTAAAAGAGAATGTCTAATGTACAGTGGAACCTTGTACAGAATAAATTTTAGCTTTGAGAAAAAAAAAAGGCAATGACCATTGGGCTATCTGATCAAACCTTACATGACTGGAAAATGCAACATTATATTAGAAAGGCTGCTGGATGCAGAGTGTAAGGATCATAGATGAATTTGTAGGATCATAAATTTAGAGCTAGAAGGAATCTCAGGTCATCTAGGCCAATCCCCTCATTTTACAGATGAGGAAATAGAGGACCAGGGAGACTACCAAGACTTACCTGAAATTATACAGGCATTAATTATCAAAGGAAGGACTTTAACCCTGACCCTCTCACTCCAGGCTGGACATTCTTTCCCCCAAACTATTGAAGATACAAATATCTGCTTACACCTGTTTGATCTTGGGCAAGTCTTTTCAAAATCATTTAATCTCTCTGGGATTCACTTTCTTCTTCTTCTGTGAAATGAGGGGGTTGGGCCATTTGACTTCTAAGGTCCCTTTAAGTTCTACATTTGTCACCAGGTAATTCAGTCTATTCTTTTTTTTTTTCCCCCTCAGCTTCTTATTAAAATGTTTTCCCCTCTTAAAAAGTAAGGTGATGGAATTTTATTGAGGGAGGGATTCAGTGCAGTATTATTACTTACAACACATTAAATTCATGGAGATGAATTTAGGGGTTTTTTGAACCTACCAAACTAGAAAGGCATAGAAATGGACAGAATGACAGTGCCTATCCTTAAGGAGCTTACATTCTAAATATTTATTTATTTATTTATTTTGGGGGGTGAAGCAATTGGGGTTAAGTGACTTGCCCAGGGTCACACAGCTAGTAAGCGTCAAGTGTCTGAGGCTAGATTTGAACTCAGGTCCTTCTGACTCCAGGGCTGGTGCTCTATCCACTGTACCATCTAGCTGCCCCTTTAAAAAAAAGATTCATTCATTCATTCATTCGTTTGTTTGTTTATTTATTTATTTTTTTTTTTAGTGAGGCAATTGGGGTTAAGTGACTTGCCCAGGGTCACACAGCTAGTAAGTGTTAAGTGTCTGAGGCCAGATTTGAACTCAGGTACTCCTGACTCCAGGGCCGGTGCTCTATCCACTGCGCCATCTAGCTGCCCCTGTTTATTTATTTTTGCAGGGCAATGAGGGTTAAGTGACTTTCCCAGGGTCACACAGCTAGTAAGCATCAAGTGTCTGAGGCTAGATTTGAACTCAGGTCCTTCTGACTCCAGGGCTGGTGCTCTATCCACTGTACCATCTAGCTGCCCCTTTAAAAAAAAGATTCATTCGTTCGTTCGTTCGTTTATTTATTTATTTTTTTAGTGAGGCAATTGGGGTTAAGTGACTTGCCCAGGGTCACACAGCTAGTAAGTGTTAAGTGTCTGAGGCCAGATTTGAACTCAGGTACTCCTGACTCCAGGGCCGGTGCTCTATCCACTGCGCCATCTAGCTGCCCCTGTTTATTTATTTTTGCCGGGCAATGAGGGTTAAGTGACTTTCCCAGGGTCACACAGCTAGTAAGTGTCAAGTGTCTGAGGTCGGATTTGAACTCAAGTCCTCCTGAATTCAGGGCCGGTGCTTTATCCACTGCGCCACCTAGCTGCTCCCTAGGAGCTTACATTCTAATCAAAGAACTGGACACACAAAAGGGAGCTGAAAGGGGTATGAGAGTACCTGGGTCTGGTAATGGATCACCTACCTGTTGTTTGAGGCCTAAAACAGCAAAGTTCAGAGAGGCTCCTTTTGGCTAAAGAATTGTTTTTGGCCAGAGCAGCTTTCAAAAGACCCTAAGGTATGGGGGCAGCTAGGTGGCGCAGTGGATAAAGCACTGGCCCTGTATTCAGGAGGACCTGAGTTCAAATTTGACCTCAGACACTTGACACTAGCTGTGACCCTGGGCAAGTCACTTAACCCTCAAGAAAGAAGGAAGGAGGGAAGGAGGGAGGGAGGAAGGAAAGAAAGAAAGAGAGAAAGAAAGAACCATAAGGTGGAAGGCGGTCATGCCAGCCCCCTTCTCTTATTGGTTGGTTCCTCCAGGGTCTCCATTGGGGGGGGGCGGGGCCCAGGTCCTTCATCCTTCATCTATTTCCTTCTCTGTTTTTGACCTTCCAGGCCTCTACACCATTTCCTTACTCCAGGTACCCTCATCCTCCTTGTCTTATCCCTTTCCTGTGTTACAGATTGTATTTGCATCCCTCCACCCGACACTCCTGAGCCTGGCACCTAACTGCTTAATCAATGCTTCCTGTCTTGCCTGGCTATAAGATGCCTTTGCAAGGTGTCTTCATATATGAGTGAGCCCTTTGAGGTAGATGCTTTTAGCCCTCTTATATAGAGGGAAATCGTGGATCAGAGATGTTAAGTGACTTGCCCAGGGTCACACAGATAGTGTCGGAGTAGAAAATGGGACTTTGGTTTCCGGATTGCAAATACAACTCTTTACCAACTGCCTGAGAAGTTGTTGGAGGGTTTAGAGTGTATAAAGAGCCAATTCAAGTCACTTTTTCATTAATCAATCATAGTTAAGGTTGAGTGAGGGCCCTCACACCGTGTCAAGTGCTGGTCTTACAAGGACAAAAGACAGCCCTGATCTCAAGTCTAATAAAAACAAAATAATTTAAACAAATAAATTTTAAAAAACCGAAGGTGGCATTATTTGTTTGGTGATAAGGACATTTCAGTTTCGAGGTAAAATGACTTTTTCACTGTCATTTTAGAAATTAATCAACAAGTACATATTAAACTTTTATCTACCATGTGCCAACCACCAGCTGCACGGGGTTTCATTTAAACCTGTACTTAAATTACAGCCCAAATAACTCCAATTCACTCCCTTAGAGCCATCCTTTCCATCTGCCTGGTCTACCTTTTAAAAAGTCTGCCTTAGTTAGACTAAGTTAGACTATAGGGTTGTTAAACGTTAGCTAAGGAAGGTGGGGAGTGGGGATGGAGGAAACAGGCAGAAGGTAGGGAAAGAGCCAAGTCATGTCTTTAGGGTGCTAAAGTCTGTTTAAAAAAAAAAGATGTGGCTCACTCAGCACGTGGGTGGGTGTTGCTCTACACAAGCACAATTGTCTTTAGTGGCAAAACTTATGTGGGTCACCTGGGCCTGCTTAGAGCCGGCCAGTGAGGTTTCTAGGGTTTTTGGTTTTTTTTGCGGGGAGGGGGGCGCGGGGAGGGGGAAATTGTGGCTCTTATTTTGGGCCCTCTACACGTCCAAAGCGTGTCAGCGCGGTGCACTCGGCGAATCCGAATCACGAATGGGGCGGTCACGCGTGACGTGACAGTGCGTGGACCTGGGTCTGGGCGGGGCGAGCACCTAGTTCCGGGGCCGCGCGGCTGCCCTGGGCCTGGGGAGCCAGCCATCCCTAACTGACCCCATGCAGCTTACTAGCGCGGCCGCTGGAGCCTGCAGGTGAGCTCGGGGAGACCCAGCTCCACGTCCCCAACGCTCTGTCTGCCTCGGCCGCCACACACAGCAATTCCTCTCCCCTGACGTCGCGCCCGTCCTCCCCGCCTTGGCTCCCAGTACCCACTCCGCGCCTGCTGCAGACTCATCCCCGACCTCCTGCTTCCTCCCGCCCTTGCGTGGGGACGCGCGCGATCCCCACCCAAATACCTACTTTCCAGAGCCGCTCACTCCCATCACCAGCACCACCTGGGGAGGTTCCATGCTTCCGCCTCCCGTCCCGGGATGACTCCGCCCCAGCTTTCCGGCCCCAGCCCTCGGGCACTCGCTCAGCCCTGCCCGCTTTTGCTGGCGTCCTAAAGCCACCTGGGCCCTAGTCCCTCCTCCGAGAGGGCAAGGGTTTTAGGACGCTTGGGAGTGACAGCGGCTTTTGGACTTGGAGGGTGGCGGCCCCACTCGAAACCTTCGCTCAGCTGCCAGGGTTCTAGCCCAAGACACTGGGTTCGCCCCTAACTAAACAGTTGGGAACTTTTAGGTTCTCCCTCCACTTTTTTTTTTTTAAGTGAGGCAATTGGGGTTAAGTGACTTGCCCAGGGTCACACAACTAGTAAGTGTTAAGTGTCTGAGGCCGGATTTGAACTCAGGTACTCCTGACTCCAGGGCCGGTGAGCCATCTAGCTGCCCCACCTCCACCTTTATTCTTGACGATAGAGAGCTGGGTCCAGAACTTTATTACTTTATTACTTTTATCATTATTCAAGAGCCATTTGCTTAGGGCTTCTTTGGGAAGCTGGGTTGCCAAAGGAATCTCTTTGAGCTACTGAGCTTTGACCTATGCAATTCAATATAACATTCAACATTTAGATGCCTGTTGTGTGAAAAGTGGAGACAGGCAAGTAGTGGATGGAGAGCTAGCTTTAGAGGCTACTTTGGCCTCTGAAGTTCGACTAGCTGCCGGACCAGGGACACCTCTCAGTACCCTATTCAATTTTTTAAAAAAACTACCGACTGGGGCAGCTAGGTGGCGCAGTGGATAGAGCACCGGCCCTGGAGTCAGGAGTACCTGAGTTCAAATCCGGCCTCAGACACTTGACACTTACTAGCTGTGTGACCCTGGGCAAGTCACTTAACCCCCATTGCCCTGCGAAAAAACAAAAAAACAAACAAAAACCTATGGGCCTTCAGGTATGTGGTTGAGCTGCCTTGGCATGGAGGGCTACCTGTTTTATATAAATCAGAAGGAATGATGTAAACCTGGAGAAGCTGGGCATGCTGTCCCTTCTAAGGTCTCTACCTCCTGAAAGGTCTTGGGACCACTAGTTTTGTGTGAATCTTTTATATGTCTTGATACATTAATGCACAAATATCATACATTTTATCACTACAGTATTTTAAAGCATGCTTGCTGTAAAGTCTTATTGTGTTCTCTGTTTCCTTATGCTGGATTTTGGCATCTTCCGAACCATAAAAACCTATAAGATATGTAGCAAATGGTATTTTCTGTCTATCAGTTTCTCCTGATTTTCATCAGCCAATCAATAAGAAATGCAGGGTCTGCTGGAATAGCACAGAGATGGGAGATAGAGATCAGTCAATGAGAAATAAGGCAGCTGTTGTCTGTACTGCAGTGTGTAGTGAGGGGTAATAATGTGTCATGAGACTGGGGAAGTAGGACAGAGCCAGATTGTGAAGACCTTCTAATGCTAAAAGACTTCTAAGATCAGGCCCAAGAATACAAGTCAATTCAGCACTGATCAAGATTCAGTCATGTAGTATTCATTTTTTGTTTTTTGCAGGGCAGTTGGGGTTAAGTGACTTGCCCAGGGTCACACAACTAGTAAGTGATAAGTGTCTGAGGTCAGATTTGACCTCAGGTCCTCCTGAATCCAGGGCCCGTGCTCTATCCACTGTGCCACCTAGCTGCCCTGTATTCGTTTTTTTAGTACTCATCAGTGGGATAACTAGTCTGTAGGAGTCACCAAGAGAGGTCCAAATGTGGTGTTAATTGGATTATCTATACTGGATTTAGGGAGATAGCTTCAAAGTCAGAACAAAGCCTTTAACTTGATTAAATTAGCCAGCTCTTCCAGATAACATAAGAAAGATCTTTTAGTTTTCTTTGCTTTTGCTTAAGCTTTTGCCTTAAGTATCCCTCACTCTGGCTCTACTCCATCTATTCTAGCTCATTTACGTGAAACAGATCCATCCCTAACTTAGCCTTCCTCTGTACTTGATGGACCTCAAGTCAAATAGCCTGGGCTCCCCTTGGATCTTGGATCATATAACTTATAGCCCACCCCCATGCCCCAGGCTCACCTGTAGTCTCAAATCTCTTACTGTTTGCTTGTTGGATGTTTTTTGTTTGTTAGACATTTTGAACTGGATACTCCACAGACAGTTTAAATGTGTCAAAAAAAAATGATCTTATCTTTGCTTCCAAATACCTCTCGCCTTTCAAACTTCTCTATTCTATCCAGGGTACCACCATCTTTCCAGTCACCCAGTCTTTGCTAGTTGGTCTCCCTGCCTCAGGTTTCTCCTTCAGTCTGTCCTCAGTTGACAAAGTGCTTTTCCTCAAGCACCCATCTGACTGTGTCAATCCTCTATTCAATCAACTCCAGTTGCTTCTAATCACACCCACGATCAAATGTAAAATCCTTTGTTTACCATTCAAAGTCCTTCATAACTTATCCCCTTTTTAGTTTTCTTACATTTTACTCCCCATCATGTAGTCTATGATCACATGACACTTCCTTGCAATTCCTTGAGACACTCATCTCTAACTACAGGCACTTTTGCTGGCTGTGCCGATGCCTGGAATTCTCTCCCTCCTTGTCTCTCCTTCCTGGCTTCTTCCAAGTTGTAGCTAAAATCCCATGTTCTCCAAGAATTCTTTCTGGTGCCTTCTTTCTGAGACCACTCCTGACTTTTCTAACTAGATCTTGTTTGTAGGTAGTTATTTTTGTGTTCTCTCCTATTAGAGTGTGAGGTCCTTGAGGGCAAAGACTTTTTTGGGGTGTTTTATATTTCTTTGTATTGCAAACGTTTAGCACTGTATCTGGTGCTTAATAAATGCTAGCTGGCTGCCTGACTTTTGGGGGCTTTTGGAATCTTGGCTGTTTAGAACACCGCTCAGTTCTAAAGTCCCTCAAAGTGGTTTGTTTTTACAAAAAAAAAACCCAAAAAACCAACCCTGCATATGTTATTCTGTTTTTGCTCACTTCACTTGGCTTCTGTTCAAAATCTTTCCCAGGTTTCTCTGAAAAGACAGTATTAAAAATGGACTGAGAAGAGACTTGAGGGCTTTTATTTAGGTTTGTAAGCTATTGGTAAATGCTGGGTAACCATTTACATATCTCTCGTCCAAACACCTTTCCATCTCTCCCTCCCCCCCAATTGCCTCATCACAGTACTTTAAGTCTCCCATTTCATTCACTGTTACTTTTTTTTTCCTACCGCTAATATAAATGAAGTACAAAATTAGAGTCCTTTATTGTATGTATTGAGGTTGGATAAATAAATTTCAACTGCTTTTGCTGTATGTATAGCTCTCATTTTTTAAAAAATCATTTCATATGGTGCAATTGTATTCATATTTATATTTAACATCATCTATCCAGCTCCAGTCTCTGTGGAGCTCCAGTCTCACATCAGCAACTTCTTATTGGGCACTTATAATTGACTGTCCCCTGGATATCTTAAACACGTGTCCAAAACAGAACTTGTTTTTCCTCCCAAAGCAACCTTCTGAACATCTTTATTCCTTTCCAAGGTGATGCTGTCTTTCTAGTCATTCTTGATGCCTCCCTCTCATTCTATATAACTCATCATTTCCCAGGTCTTTGCAATTCTACTTGGGTGATGTCTCACTTCTTTCCCCCTTTTCAGGACTTAGCCACTACCTTAAATAATTAGTCACATCTTGGCTGGGCTATTGCAATGCCCACCCCTGTAATCCCAGATCTTCACAAGTCACCAAACATACCAATTCCCTACTCATCATGCAAAGGATCCTTATTTATTCTAACCTAAAACAAATTATTTGTTTGTCTTTTAAAGCCCTTCCCAAACTAATTATGCCAGACTGGCTTCCTTGGTGTTCAACACCAGCATATCAGTTCCCATCTTGGTACCTTTGCATAGATCATCCCATATGCCTGGAATGATTGTTCCTCCTTCCCACATCAGAATGCGTCTTTTCATTCCAAACTTAGTTCCAGCAACCCCTTCTACACAAACCTGTTCTTTGATTTGTAGCCCATACCCTGAATTACTGGTACCCTCTTTCCAATGCTTTGTATTTTGTATATACTTATATGGCCATCTGGTAGGATGCTGGTTCCTTGAGGAGAGGGACTTACATTCCCCCCCCCCAATATATCCATATAATCTAGCACAGTTCTAGGAACACAGCAGGTGCCTAATAAATGCTTTGATCTAAGCATTTATAGCTTGGATATATCAAGATAGCATGGTACTACCTAGAAAACACTAGCACCCAAATATTATACAGAGGAATATGCATGCAAATGTTTATTATGTCATAGCATAAGAACAGCTTTAGAATCATCCTGGTCTCCAACATTGGAGTTTTTCCCTGACCTTTCTTTGTGAAAGGGGACCGAGTATCAACCCCCCCCCCCCCCCGACTGTTTGAGGTACTAAGTTGCTCCTTGCTGAATACAAAAGGTGTACTCCATTAATAGGCTAAGAACTCGAACTGTCAGAGGATGTACTAAGAGTACCTCAGCACAGCAGTAGTACTCACATAATCAAAATCTCCAAGATGCAATTCGATTCCAGTTTTTCTATTCTACTTTTTCTCCTCCATACTGTGATCACCAGCCTTAAGAGTCACTTGTAATAGTGTGATCACTATTTTACAATAATCTTTTACTTCGTCATGTTCGAAACATGGACTTAATCCATATACAAGTTGTTGCCCTTTTCCATTGCCACGACAAAGGTCACACAAATTTACATCACCCAACTGCCTTGCTACAAAGAGACTCCTCTTGGACCTCATTCCAATGATAAAACATGGTTTCCTGGCTTGGCTGAAGCAGCCTGTCCAGATAGACAAACCAAAATTCGTCATAGTACCTAGTAACCCTAACATGACCCACCAGACCATCTTTAATGCCTTCCTAGAAAGGCTTTGCAGTTTTGGTCCTTGTATTAGGATGTAGGTTCTGCTATTCCACAATGGTATAAAGAAGTATCCTTGTAACACTTAGAGTCACTTATGGAGAGCCCTCATTTTCTTGGTTACTTTTGTAGCATTTAAAGGACTGGAGTAGGTGAGGGCAGGGGTGAGAAGGAAGGGTCCATGATAACTACTGGGATTGACTATCACTAGTCAACACAAGAATGGGGTGATCTGATTGTCTTCACTTTACCATTAGAGAGATGATCCTTGACTCAGCATATTGAGTAACGACTAGTTCTAGGGAAGTGGTTGTATTTTGGAGACGATAGCTGGGAATTACTTGGGTCATTCTTTGGAATCCCTTCAAGTAAACATAAATAAAAGAAAAATGAAAGAAATTGAAAAATAACATGCTTCAGTCGATGTTTCATCAATACCAGTTCTTTCTTTGGAGGTGGATGGTACACTTTACCATTAATCCTTTGTGGAATCCTTAGAGATTTTTTCACAGAAAAAAAAAAAGTCCAGGTAGGCTCCGATTGTATTATCACCCGTTATCCAGATTGGTTAACTACAATAGATTCTTTCATTCCCGAGGAAAGAACCTCCATGTTTTCTTATCCCTTTACATAGTCATCATTGGTTAACCAAAGTTGGAATATGCATGCATGGATACCAATGCCTCTTTGATCACCAGTTTTGTTACTAGGTCCCTCCATAGCTGTGTCAGGAGCTTGGCATAAACACTAATTTTATCTCTGGTTGGGTCATTACTGATAATTCACAGGTGATATGAGATATAGATCATCTTTTTCCATCAAATTAGAACAAGTTTGCTACCACAGGTTGTAATGTCCCCCTCATAATGCAGATGTGATCAGAGAATTTTGAATCATCTTCCAGAAGTGTTGTAGCTTTATTCTCATAGTCAGACAGGCCATCCCTTGGCTCTGTTTGGAGAATCAGTCAGAATAGTACTGCTGTGTCACCACTGGGACACAGTCTTTGGGATATGTTCCAAAGGCTCTGGAAATTCTTTTGTTTGACATATTGGTTATTATACAACCTGAAATTGTAGAAAGAATTAAATAAGTCTTTATTGAACTTACAGGGAAAGAATTGATGGCAGAAAGGACTTCAGAGTCCATCTATTATACTTCAGAACTGAAGAATAACTTCTAGGGGGAAGGGGAAGGAAACAAACCACTTACTACCACCGCCACTGTCACCTATATGGCATTTGTCAATCCAAGTACTAATTATCTCATACCTCATGAAACATGTGAGACCTCAGGAATTGTTATCTTACTACTTTCCAATGTACACACACACTGAAGCAAGAAGACATCTTGACCTCAGCTAATGATATCCTCAGGCTTCTTAGGGCAAAGGTGGTCTCAAAGGTCATTGCCATGACTCCCATTTCTATTGGGTATTGCCCTCATGATTTCTGGGAGAAAGATATAAAAGCAATAAGTTACTTTGAAAAGGGGGTGGGGGTGTCTCCTTCCAATATAGAGGAGAAACTTTTCACTAGCCTCAGTCTTAGCCCCAAATGACTTCTGAGGGCACTCAGACTTCTAGTGGATGCCAGCCTTCTTCCCTTCAGTATTGGTTCAACCCACACAATGCTGATGCCCTGTCCAGGTTTCCACAGTTCCTTAGTTCTCTAGCTGAGCTCTGACCCAGGCTGAGTATGTTTCTGCTTTCCCTTACCTTCTATTTCTACTGGGGAGTGGGCTGAGAGGCCTCTCTGCTTGATGTCGCAAAATGCTGGGGAGGTGGGGAAGGGGGGGGGAGATAGTATGCTTTTAGAAACACAAACAGCGAGGCATGTGTTGTCAGCAAGTTTGTCTAGGGAGCAGGTGGCTCTTTGCACCTTCGCACAGTTGCCACGCCACTTTGTCTGCCCGGGCCTACCTGACCCGATGCAACTCGACCCAGCAGCACCCTGGGCATGGAGGCTTTGATTGAATTGTTTGCCTACTTCCTCACAGGTGTCCTGGCCTTTGTCCTCGGTGTGGGCATCTGTTTCTGCGCAGCCTGGCATGGCCTAATGAAGATCAGCTGGACCTATAGCCAGGTGTTGAAAAGACAATCCCGGGTCCAAGGAGAAGCCGTGGTTCACAGAGCATCCTCCTTTGGGGGAACCTCATTAACTAGAGAACTAGTGGTCAGAGGAGCCCCGGGGTACCACAGGCCGGGGCTACAGTCAGTGAATCAGGAGCAGCCCCAGAGAGATTGTTGTGGACCCAGCATTGACAGCCCAGCATGAGCATGACTTACAAACAGATTGCTCAGACAACTGCACTCCCCAATGAAGATGATGATGAAGATGGTGAAGATGGTGAATGGGGTGAAGATGGTGACCTGTAAGGGATTGAAGCTAGAGCCCAACAACAGAGGTTGTTTTATAGGCAACTGTCCTGTGATGTCCGTAGTGTAGTGTATTTGCCATTTTATTGTATCTTTGGGATGCTGAAAAAGATGAACGGGCTTTGGAATGAATGTGGTGGTTTGAAAAAATATATAATTCATATTTTGGACCTGCAAAAAAAAAAAAAAGAAAGAAAGAAAGAAAAGAAACAAACATCAGCAGCAGCAGCAAGAAAGAATTAGTATCACCAGCTAAAGTCTTGGGACTGGGAGAGGGAAGGTGTGCCAGGTGAGCATGTTAGGAATTAGCCTTCTCTGCTGTCAATTCATCAGGTTACCTTGGCCCTTGGAAACACTTCAATCTCTTATTTCTGGGGAGTTCTGAGAGTTCATGAGGACTAGAAAAAATATTTAGTCCTCCATCTTGTTTGTCACATGATGCCTAGGTCCTCTTAAAAAGAGAAAGAAAAAAACCCAAAACCCAAAACAAAACTGTAGGCCCTAGAAATTTATCACACAAGTCTTTGTCTACTTAAATTTGTTGTTGATCCTAAAGTTAACAAAAAGTAAACTTAAGAAGAAGCTTCTGGTGGCAACACTACTGATACATATTGACAATTTTTCTGATGCAGTCTTACAGAATTGTCCTAGGCAATGACATATAGCCCATTACATGTACAGAGCCATATAGTATGTATGAGATGCAGCAGCTATACTTGAATCTACCTGCCTACAAAACTCCTCTTCTATCCATTATACTATTCTTCCCTTCATAGGGCAATTAATAACACAAGTCCTTTGGTTCTATGCAGTCTCCTACTTCCATAGTGATAATAGTGGAAGGTTAGGCAAGGAGGTGGGCAGATACAAAGAAGCAAACCTTGTTTTGGTTCAATCATTAGCATTAACTGATAAAAATTTCACCGAGTATTGTTGGCAAGTGTGTTGACATACACAGCTGGAAGAAATGAAACATCCATATTGACATTCACTATAATTGAAATCCAAAGCCAGTACTGAAATTGTAGCTATATGGAAGAATGGCTAATAGGATCTCATTGGAGAGGAAAAATAAAGGAGTTGGAGTTTGTTAATCTTGGATGCATAATTTAACTTTTCAGGCTTTTCTCACAATGAAGGTAGTCATAGCTTTATGTCGCACCATATGTTATGGAGAATAAAATAACGAAGTGTTATAACTTGATAAGATCTTCCAATCCCAAACAAAATTTTATACTCTTACTTTAATGCATAGGAGGATGGTCTGATGTATTAGAAAACATGCAGCTAATTTAAGATGTACTCCTGGCCGTCATGAAAATTTTCAAGAGTTGGGATTTTAGGAAGAGAAGTCCAGGCTACAGTGAAAATAGAATAGTAACACCCCCCCCACCCCTTAATTTTTAATCTTAAAAATTAAGATACCTTCTCTAGTTGACTATCAGAATCAAATAGCAATGCAAGTAGCAATTGAACTTAATCCTAAAGAAAATGCATTCCATCATTTGAGATATATGTGTGTGTGTATGTATATATATATATATATATATATATATATATATATATATAAATTTTTTTTGCTATATTCTTAATGGAAGATTTTTGGCCTTGGACAAGTGTGTGTATATGCATATTACATACATGTGCACACATGCATACATATATATGCATATATATTCAAATCTATGATTTTATAGTATTCGATATGGGTAGAGGGAATATTTATGCTGATGAAATCATGGCTTCAAAGTATTTCATCATTGTTCCTTTAATCCCACATTTTATTCCCATCCCATCTGAAGTAATTTAGTGTTATCACAGACTCTATAAAAACTTAACTAGTAGGGGCAGCTAGGTAGGTGGCGCAGTGGATAGAGCACTGGCCCTGGATTCAGGAGGACCAGAGTTCAAATGTAGCATCAGACACTTGACACTTACTATCTGTGTGACCCTGGGCAAGTCACTTAACCCTCATTGCCCTGGGGGGAAAAGAAGCGGAAAAAAAAAAAGCAAAAAAAAAAAGAGACCCCCCCAAAAAAACTTAACTGGTACCAGGTCCTGCTGAGAATTGTTGGGCAACATTCAAAAGCATTTAGTTGTTCCTCATTTTTAAAAGATACTAATTTTAAGCCTCATTCAGCCCTTTGCTGCCATATGAGGCAGGTAATAGCTCAAAGCACTCCTATCCAGAAGGGTTATAATGAAGGAGACTACGCTTGTTCTTGATATCAAGGTACCAAGAATAGGTGTGCCAACATTCTTTCCAATATATGAAATTAATTTAAGTAATGTGAATTTGGTTTTTCTATTTAGCCAAAGACTAAAAATTCTGAGGAAAGAATAAAGGATGACATTTTCCCCACACAGGCAGCAGGTTAGTAGAGCTTAATGGGGATACTGTTTTTAATGGCAAAGAGGGAATGTTTCTTCTGTCATTTAGGTGGCATAGTGCATAAAGAGCTGCATCTAGAGTCAGTCAAAATCTACCTTAGACACTTAAATAGTTGTCTGACCCTGGTCAAGTCTCTTAACTTCTTAGATTCATTTTTTCCTCATTCATGCAATGGGGACAATAGCATCTCCTCCCAGGGTTGTTAGGAGGATAAAATATTTACAAAGAACGTTGCAAAACTTAAAGTGTTATATAAATGCTAGTTATTCTATTTTCTTTTTTTTACTAAAAGGATAAGAATTGAAGAATATCCCGTCTTATTTCAGCGACAATGCTCTCAATGAAGTTTCTTATACAACTGACAGCCTACAAGGTAATGAGCAACTCAGTTCTAATCAGACCCAAGTTCATAACAAAAGATGAAGAGCCACAATGTCTGAAAGGTAAAAATAGGTCTTCTTGGCAATGGTCTGCTGCCTTTTATGTAATTCAAGGATACTTGCAATAATTAAATATTACATAGACTATTACACTTTGATCTAAACCTCCTGTGTGTTCTACAGCTATGTCATCAAGAATGCAAAGAAAACATAGTAGGATAAGGCATACTATCTGCTTCCCTTGCAATTGTGGTAATTTACATAATCTAATTTAACATCTCAAAATTCACCATTGGATAAATCAGATGGGATCAATGGTATGTTGGATTCAGCTTATATCAGAGCTGATTTTAAAATTTTCAGTGGGAACATTTACACTTCAGAAACTGGCAAAAGCTTCAATTTGGGGCTTGTTTTATTGATTATCTAGAATTAAAATGATGAAGAAAATGTTAATAATGCAGATTAAACTTAAGTAAGTCATGTGTACCTTTTCCCCCCTGGAATCAGTGTAAAGAACATTTATTAGCAAACTCTTTTTGTGTGTGGGGGGGGGGGAGGGGCAATGGGGGGTAAGTGACTTGCCCAGGGTCACACAGCTAGTAAGTGTCAAGGGTCTGAGGCTGGATTTGAACTCAGGTCCTCCTGAATCCAGGGCCAGTGCTTTATCCACTGCGCCACCTAGCTGCCCCTATTTGAACCGTCTTAATTTTGCAGATGAAGCAACTGAGGCCACTGAAAGTTGGCAATAGGAGAGATGGATTCTGCCTCTGAACAACTTTGCTATGTTGGCTATATCAGCTAACTTCTTTAAGAAGTTAGTTTCATGGGGATCTTATCTATGGTATTTATCTCATAGGACTACAATATGGATTGAATGAGATATCAACTGTTCTTAAAAATCTTCAAGAGTTTTCCATCCAACCCCTCCCCCTGCCCCCAAGGTTGGAGATCAGGGACAAAATTTGATTGCCTCCATTCCAAGAGGAGAAATATACATAAGGTCATAAATCTACTGTCTCCCTGTGTTAATCTCCTCCACCCTTAAGGTGGGACAAAGGTCTCATCTGGCAAAGGAAAAGGGAAAATGAGCTGCACACTGATCATAAGGATTGCGAGTTATAATAGAATCTAGTACAGTTTCTAAGGTCACCTTTTAACTCATTTTAGATTTCTCTGTTTTAGTCTCCATAGTCATTTTGGCACTGTTTGGGAAATGGGAAAGGAAGACATATCCACCTGGGGGAAAAACCCAATAGTCACCCAAGTTGGTATATTTGTTGTCTTCACTAAGATGCATCTTCTAAAATGGTGGTGTTACCCTGGGGGGAAAAAATCACTTTGCCAATGTAGATCTCACCTCATCTGCAACTTATAATCTTAAAGAGTTTCAGTGAGGAGTTGACAGACACAGACAACATTGACCCTGACACAGGCACACACACTTCATTTGAACCTTACTTGTAGACAATGTCATCATGAAACTGGTGTAAATACTGATGAACTTCTCTGGGCGACCATATTTCACTATGATCTTCCATAGGCCCTCACAAATGACAGTGAGGCAGGACTGTGTGCTTTTTAGCATGATGTTTTCCATGACATCAGATGCCTTCATTGAGGACAAAAATAATGTTGTTAGCTACTGCACTGATGGTAAATTATTTATCTTGAGAAGGTTACAAGCCAACATCAAAGTGGAAGGGGAGTTGGTGCTTGACTTTTTGTATATGATTGTGATCATCCTCTGAAGCAGAGATGAAAGAGCACAGATTGATTCTCTGCTATTTGGGCTAAATTTGGCCTGACAATCACGGATAAGAAAACAGAGGTTCTCCACCAGGCAGCACTGCACCATCCACATGTTAAACCACTGGTCACAGCAAATGGAGAAACTTTGAATGCTGTGTATTCACAGTGCACAATTTACTTACCTTGGTACTATACTTTCCAAGAACAGCCACGTAAATGGTGAAGTTGACACATGCATTGCTGGAGTAAGTCAGCATTTGTGAGGCTCTGAAAGAAAGTGTGGGAGAGAAGAGGTATTAAGCTTCCTAACCAAACTGAAGGTCTACAGAGCCGAAACCTGGACAGTATCAGTGCCACACCAGAAATCTGAACCACTTCTGCTTGAATCATCTTAGGAAGATCTCAAGATTACCTGGCAAGAAAAGGTACTAGACACGGAGGTCATCTCTGGAGCTCAACTGCCAAGCATTCAAACTCTGCTGCAGAAAGCACCACTCCTGGGCTGGCCATGAAGCACAAAGGCCAAACCCATGATTACCCAAAGGAGTATTTTATGGAATACACACAAGGCAAATACTCACAGCAGTCAGAAGAAGTAGTACAAGAACATTCTCAAGGTTTCTCTGAAAAACTTCAGTATCTATTGAGAGACATGGGAGATGTTGACATGGTGTTCCCACAAAGAAGGCACGGTTCTCCATGAGCAGAGCAGTATCACAGAAGTAGAAAGGAAATGAGCTGTGCAAATCCATCTCTAACCCAAATGTTCTCATGTATCCCTTGTGCCTGACATGTGGCACAGCCCTCCAAACTCATCTTGAGCTGATCACATATAGCCAAACACACTATACCTTGACCCCAACATCATGAGGCCAACGGTGTTCTGAGAATGAGGAATAAGCAACTCATGGGCTAGCCTTGATTTGCAAAAAAAATTTGATCTTTAGAAGAGGCCTCTCTGATGATGAGAGAGATGAGCAGAACCCGAAGAACATTGTACACAGTATCATCAACATTGTGTATTGATCTACTGTGATGGACTAGATTCTTCTCACCAATGCAACGGTGCAGAAGAGTTCCAGGGAACTCATGATAGAAGAGGATCTCCAAATCCAGGAAAAAAAAAAAAAAGAACTGTGGAGTATAGATGCTGAATGAACCATACTATTGCTTTTGTTTTTGGTGATGTTTTTCCTATTTTGAGGTTTTTTGTCATTGCTCTGATTTTTCTGTTATAACATGACTAATGCAGAAATATGTTTAATGCTATTATGTGTGTGTATATGTGTGTGTGTGCGCATATATATATATATATATATATATATATATATATATATATATATATAAAACCTATATCAGATTACCTGCTGTCTAGGGGAGGGGGGGGAGAGGAGGGAGGGAGAAAAATCTGAAATTGGAAAGCTTGTATAAACAAAAGTTGAGAACTATCTTTACATGTAATGGGAAAAAAATAAAATACTTTATTTAAAAAAAAGAGGGGCAGCTAGATGGCGCAGTGGATAGAGCACTGGCCCTGGATTCAGGAGTACCAGAGTTCAAATCTGGCCTCAGACACTTAACACTTACTAGCTGTATGACCCTGGGCAAGTCACTTAACCCCAATTGCCTCACTAAAAAAAAAAAAAAAAAAAGAGAGAGAAGAGACCTCTGAAAAAGTAGGGGCATCATAGAATATAAGTTGGGTTAGATAATCTAAGGTCATTTATGGTTTGAAATTTTTTTTTTTAATTTGATCTATGATTTCAATGACAAAGCTTCCCAGTGAGAACACTCTATTAGAACCACGACTACTCTGAGTTGGTCAGTGTTGCTTAGGGGTACTGAGAAATTAAGTGACTTGTTTTAATCTCATAGATACTATGAATCAGAGGCAAGATTTGAATCCAGATCTTTGTTCACTATTCCATGCTGCTGCTCCCCATGATCCAGTTTTAAGCTAATTCACAGTAATGGCTGTGGCCCTCTGTTCTAGAAAGTAGGACTCAGAAGACCTTTAGTTGATTAACTCAACTATAAAGGAAACATTGAGAATTACTCAGCAGAACAATTATTTGGACAACCTCCTGCTTACTTGCAAGCCAGGTGTGAAAGGAATGATACCAAGACTAAAGAAAAATATAGCCTACTTAATTTAGTTTGGATCAGAAATGAACACATACACACATTGGACTTTTCTTGAGAATCCCCACTGAGGCAACTTGATCAGATTAGGCACCATTTCCTAAAGGAAGGAGAGTCAGACTTAGACAGGCACAGCAGAGGTGACAGAGAAATGCATAGGTATAATCACTGAGAGCCAAAGGATCTCCTTTATCTCCCTGTGTATGTATGTATGTATCTCTCTCTCTCTCTCTCTCTCTCTCTCTCTCTCTCTCTGTATTAAGTGACTTGCCCAGGATCACACAGCTAGTAAATGTCAAGGGTCTGAGGTCGGATTTGAACTCAGGTCCTCCTGAATTCAGGGCCAGTGCTCTATCCACTGCACCACCTAGCTACCCCCTCCTGTATATCTCTTTATATTGCTTACTTATGACTGGTAGTCAGAGAGGTACCCAAGTTTTTTGGGGTTGTAACTCAAGTTGGCCCTGCTGAATGTAATAGCATAAGTTCCAACAGGAGCTATTTGGGTGAGTAGGTTTGCAATCTTGGCAGAGCCATCATGTAAGCTATATCCTGTCATGGATCAGAACAAAAAGGACCCCAGTGCTTGTCATAGATCAGCATGTGATCTTCCTTCATTTTAAAGAAGGCCTCAGAGAATAGTTAATATTAAGTGCTACAGAGATAAAGAAGATGAACACTAAGAAGAGGCCCTTGGATTTAGCAAAAGGGAAGTCATTGATAATTAGGGCAGGTTCACTATATAACTATTAAGTAGCTGTTAGTTATCTTTAGCACCAAAACCTCCACTTTCTTGATCATCTTTATGAACTCCAGGTACCATTTACCTCTACCTCCCTCAGAGGTCTAGGTCTTTGTACTTCACCCTCCCATTGTCAAGAGCCTCTCCATAAATTAAAATTTAAACAAATAAAATTTTTTAGAAGGGATCCTTTAAACTCCTTTACATTAAGGCATATTCATGACGTTTTTAAGTGTTATTCCTGAGGCTAGTGCCATTTTTTTAAATTTTTTTTTTTTTTTAGTGAGGCAATTGGGATTAAGTGACTTGCCCAGGGTCACACAGCTAGTACGTGATAAGTGTCTGAGGCCGGATTTGAACTCAGGTACTCCTGACTCCAGGGCTGGTGCTCTATCCACTGCACCACCTAGCTGCCCCACTAGTGCCATTTTTAACAGGAAGAGAAAAGCTAAGTCACAAGAATCAATTTATGGAATTTAGACAGAGTGGGTGGGGAATAACTTTTTTTGGGGGAAAGAGGAATTCCCCCCCAACATCTTGGAAATAAAAATGCCATGTATATGTAGAGGTAACCACTTAACTTTCTTTTTTTGTTTGTTTAGAATTTTATTTTCCAAAATATATGTAAAAACAAATGTTGACATCAATTTTCTAAAATTTTGTGTTCCAACTTCTCTTCCTCCCTTCCTTCCCAGCCTACACCCCTAAGAACTCAAGCAATTCAATATCAGTTGTACATGAGTAGGCATGGAAAACATCCCCACATTAGCTAGGCTGTGAGAGAAAACAGTTAAACAAAGCTTCAGATTAAGGAATTGTCAAAGAAAAAAAATTCTTAAAATGTCTTTTACTCTGTTTTCAGATACCATCAGTTCTTTCTCTATAGATAGGTTGCAATTCTGGAAGGTCCTTCAGGGTTATATTGGATCATTGCCTTGCTGAAAATAACCACATGCTTTGCGGCAGATGATCTTACACTATTGCTATTATTTTGTATACAGTACATTTCACTCTGCTTCAGTTCATGTAGGTTTTTCCAGGCTTTTCTGATAGCATCCTGTTCATCATAATGTTTATATAGTACTTTAAACCTGACAAAGAATTTTCTTCACAATAGCCCAGCAAAGTATGTACCATACATTGTCATTATAATCAATCATCATAACTATTTCCCTCCATCCTATTCCCTTCCCATGATATTTACTCTCTTCTTTTATCCTATTCTGCCTTAACAGTGTTTTGCTTGACTGCCCCCTCCCCCGCTCTGCCCTCCCTTCTTTCACCCTTCCCTCCTTATCCTCTTCCCCTCCTACTTTCCTATAGGGTTAAATAGATTACTCCTCCCAATTGGGTGTGAATGTTATTTCCTCTTTGAGCCTACTCTGAGATTAAGGTCTTTGAGCTAATTCTATATTCTAAATTTTTCTTCTACCTCCCTCTTCAACCCTTCCTACAGAATCAAGCAATTCAATATGTCATACTTGTGCAGTTATGCAGAACATCTTCACCTTCCTTGAAAGTGTTTTGTTTTTTACTGCTCTCTTCTCTAATCTGCCCTTCCCTCTTTCCCTTCTTCTCCCCCCCCCATTTATCTCCCTCCCTCCCACTTTCCTTCAGGGAAAAAAATATGTTATTATACCCACTTGAATATATATGTTATTCTCTCTTTGAGCCATTTCTGAGGATAGTAAGGTTCACTCACTCTCCCACTCCTTCCCCCTACCACTTAATTTATAAAAGATCCATTTTAGTAAGGAAGTCAAAGCCAGGTTGTAGCAGATCAAGGAAAGGGAAGCAAGAGGCATAGCTTATATGTTTGATGTCTGATCACGAAAGAACCAAGAGAGAACCGACGTTTACTTGAGAAGTTGTGGAGTCAAAGGTTTTTTTTAGTTTTAAAATTTCTTTGAGGAAGGGAAGAAACATTGAAGAAAAGCTACTGTCTTAACTCTCCTCACTTTCCTAGCAAAAGTCCCAGAATAAATTGCCTCCACTTTAATACTCTGCAAACTGGTTTCGAACCTTATTATTTAACTGAAATTGCTCTCTAAAGGTACCAACTTTTACTTGGATAGTTTCCCCTCTCCCCTGCCTCACGCCCACCAATCTTCTTTCTTCCTGACTCTGGTATGTTTGCTATTGTTGACCTCCCTTCTGGATAGTCTTGCCTCTCAGGATTTATGCCATTAGTCTCTTGGTTCTCCTCTTATTTGTCTGCTTCTTGATCTCTTTTGCTGGAACATTTATGTCCTGGCCCCAGTTGTGGGTATATTCTCTGATTCCCCTGGGCCTTTTCTCTATACCATATTGGCAAGAGCTTTTACGGGGTCAGTTAGAATATATGGAAATGGATCCCAGATCCAGTCCAGCCCGAGTCCCAGATCATCACCCACTTGTTGGACATTTCCCACTTAATCTGTAGCCACCTTAAATTTAACATGACTCAAGTGGTATTTCTTCTTTCCCTTCAAACCTGCCTTTCAACTCTCCCACTTCTGATGGGGGGGGGGGAACTACCATACTGTTCATCAGCCAGGTTCACACCGAGTCAAATTTAACTCTTCATTCCTCCTATTTAGTGAGTCACCAGATTTTTTACTCTACCATCACCAATGTCCCTTTTGCATATGCCACCACAACTTGAACAGCCATCTCTCTAGTGTGGGCCTTTATTACCTCCTCTTTTCTAGCTTATTGCAACAGCTACTCTCCAATTTGTTTCCTTGCCTCTAGTCTCTCCCTTCTGTTATTAAACTTCCCCATGGGGGCAGCTAGATGGCACAGTGGTTAAAGCACCAGCCCTGGATTCAGGAGTACCAGAGTTCAAATCCAGCCTCAGACACTTAACACTTACTAGCTGTGTGACCCTGGGCAAGTCACTTAACCCCATTGCCCCACAAAAAACCAAAACAAAACAAACAAAAAAAACCCTTCCCCATATCTGTCAACTGATACCCCTAAAAGACAAGCCTCACTGCATCACTGCCAGCTCCAAAAGTTCCAGGGGCTCCACATTGTTGCTGGCTTATTGTACAAAGTTTTCTTGCACAGTCTCTCCATAAAGAAAACTATTACTTGTCCTCTGTATGTGAGGATGCATCTCCCAGCTGCACCTGCCAGCTATCCCCCTTGCTAGAGAGGTGCTCCTTCCTTTTTGCTACCTTATAAAATCTCTAGTTTCCTTCAGGGAATGTCGTGTGTGTGTGTGTGTGTGTGTGTGTGTGTGTGTGTGTGTGTGTGTGTGTGTGTGTTTTCTTATTCGGTCATCACAATAGACCCAGGAGGTAGGTGCTATAATTAATATTATTCACATTTTATAGATGAGAAAATTGAGACAGAAGTTAAGTAACTTGCCCTGCGTCATGTAGCTATTAAATGTCTAAGGAAAATTTTGCATTCAGGCCTTCTTGACTCTAAGTGCAGCATTCTGTCCATTAAGTGGAAAGGTGCAGGACTTAGGGTACAGGCTTGATGGATCAAGCACTTACTGCTGTGGAAGAGACCCTGGGCCTCTAGAAGACTAGGCTTCTTATTAGAAGAACTTCACGACCCTGGTACTGAGTGTTAAAGGTCAGTAGTGTCAGAGGCCTTGGTATTAGTTCAACCCATGAAAATAGCTAGGGCTGGAAAGAACCATCTTCTGCCTAAACCAAGCCTATATTACTGGGGGTCTCTGCTACTGAGGCTCATATTTGTCCTTATATTTTTAGCACCTACTCATTTACTCTTTTTTTGTTCAGTTGAAAAAATCTCACAGCCTTCTGAAGGTTAATATTACTGAAGAAATTCTGAGCAGGCAGTCAAAAAGCTCTTTAGGGGAAAGAGTGTGGTACAAGTCTCTAAACAAGTAGAGATGTTTCTTTTGAACCAATTTATGGTCTTATCACATCCTGGATGCATTGTCCCCATTAACAAAAGCTAGCTCTTTATGGTTCACAAAGCCCTCTATATGTTATTTTATCCTCATGACAATCCTAGAAGGGAAGTGTTATTACCCCTCCTTCCCCCCACCCCCTCCATTTTACAGTTGGGGAATTGAAGGCTAAGAGAGGTTATAAGTTGCCCAGGGTCCATAAAGCCAAAGCTCATTGGAATCAGGATTTGAACCCTGGTCATTCCAAGTTCAGCACTTTATCACCACACCACCTAGCTTCCCCTGTTGGAAGTGCAAACGATTTTAGTTTTGACAAATTTTGCTTTCCTGACGACAGGTACCTGGTTCCTAGATTTTGCTTTTGGGTATTTGGTTAGATTTCTTTGGCTACTCCCATCTTACAGGCAGAGAGGCAATTAACGTCAGGTCAAGTAACTTGGATCAAGGCTGGATAGCAAGAAGAGAATAGATTGGAAAAGGCTTCCTGGAAGAAAGAGGTAGCAACTGATGTGATGCAGAAGGAAGATAAAGCTTTCAGCAGACCCAGGTAAGGAGGCATCATGCTCCAGGCACAGGGGCAGGGAGGGAGAACAGGACATGATTTAATAGTCCAGGATTCCTGGAATACGTGAAGGTGAATAATAGCATGAAGTGCATGAATGGAGAGATTGGAATGTGTGTGTACAGGGTAGGGTAAGGGCAAGGCTCAGTGCCAACTTGCATTTTTATCTTATAGGCAGTTACTGAAGGTTTTCAATTAGGGAATGACATGGTCAGACCTGTAGATTAGGAAGGCATAATTTGATACCTGTGTGAAGGAGATTAATTATGGGCTGTTATAGTCAAGCTATCAAATGATGAGGACCGGCACTAGAGCTGCAACATTGAGTAGAGAAGACTATTGTAGGGGCAACATTTATTCAGTTAACATTTATCAGAATTGTCAGTAGCCTCCTTGAATAAAGAGGAAAGGGAAAGATGACTTGGGTTTCAAGCCTGAGAGACTGGAAAGAGGGCTCTTGGACATATTGAAATTGAGGGCCTGTGGGAAACACAGGTGGATTCGGTTCAGCACATTTTTGGAGATGGAACTAATGCTCAGGGAAGGGATTTGAGAATTATCTGCCTCAGGTGATAATTGAAGCCACGGAAGCTGATAGGTACAGGAAGGGAATAAAAAGAAGGCAAACCTAGAATTGAGGTTGGGGAGCAAGAGTAAGGTGACCCAGTGGCAGCTAGATGGCGCAGTGCATAGAGCACTGGCCCTGGAGTCAGGAGGACCCAAGTTCAAATTCGACCTCAGACACTTGACATTAACCAGCTGTGTAACCCTGGGCAAGTCACTTAACCCCAATTGCCTTACCCACAGCCCCCCCCCCCCCAAAGAGTAAGGTGACCCAGAAAAAGAATGATCATATAGTTGAGAGAACCAGGAGATACTAGGATCATAGAAGCTAAGAGAAGAAAGAATATCAATAAAAACAAGGGTGGTTAACATTTAAATACTATATCAAGAACAGAGGCTTCTCTTGCCTTCAATTACCCACCTCATCTAGAAGGTGGGTGGCAGGGGTCAGACTACATTTTTAGCATTTGTTTCAGCATGAAAAGCAAGATCCTCTGGAGATGGGGTTTAGAGTTTAGAGTATTCCTTCTAGAATAGCAGTTAAAGGAAGGAGAGAGAGAAATAGGATGTGTGGGTGGCAAGAATTTTTTTTTTTAGGAGCTAGGGAAGACTGAGCATATTTACATGTAAAGAAAGAACTGTGAGTACATTCCACTGAGGATACATTCCAGATGTAAGGGACCACTTGTGCAAAGACTCAGAGATGAAATGGCAAGAAACGAGCAGAATCAATAAGGAATCTGATTACTTGTTTCTTCAATAGTAACAAGAGACAGACGTCTAAAAGCTGCTGTTATTTCACAGAAGATCATATTTTAAAATCTTCCCCGTGAGAATTTGTTAGTGAAGAGGCAGTGGATAGAGCACTGGACCTGGAGTCAAGAAAATCCTGCCTCTGACACTTATTATCTGTGACTGAGAGTCACTCTAGTTTTTGAGGTTATGCTTAGCAGCCTCAGTTTCCTCGTCTGTAAAACGGGGATGATGATAATAACCTTAGCTCTTAGGGGTGTTGTGAGGATCAAGTGAGAGGATATTCCCCAAAGCATTATTATAGTATTATTTATACCAGTAAGACATATATAATTTAATTTAAAAAACATTAGATTGCATGCATAAGGATTAAGTCATACCTGGAATTGTGTTTATTATATGGGTATATTTCCTCTTGCTACTATCTGACATCACAAACCTGGGCTTTAACCTAAGGCAGAGACTCCCTGGCTTTTTGGACAATTCCCCTCCTGAGGACCAGAGTGGGTTCCCCAAAGAGCCACTAGAGGGAGAATTAGGACAAGGAGAACAGGAGCACACACAGCAGGTTGGTTAGTCTACAACCCTGTTCTCCTGGTGTAGCTACTTTATACGTGCCTCTACTTGAATGAAGGAAGAACATTTTTTAAGTACTTTAGTGCGGTGCTAAGTGCTAGAACACAAACACAAAAACAGGGCCTTAGAGGGACCAGTCGGAACCCCGAGAACTTACAAAAAGCAGATTGAGCAGATCAGACCAGGACTGCGGAACATTCAGAAGGCAGGAAGCACTCATGGATTCGAGGCTCAGACCCCGAACTGCCAGCTCACTCCAACATAGAAGCAGGATTGAGTGGGCTCCTGTTCAGCCCTTATACTCTATTGCTAATTGCTTTGCCCTGGAGAGGCAGATACTTTATAGATCAATTGCCAACAGCTGCACTAAGGAACCCACTAACCCCTGAATCTGGAGGGGCCACTTGGTTTTCCCATTGCCCCTAATTGCTTTTTTTTCCTGGTTGTCAAAGGCTTATCTATAGGAGCCTCCCACCAGAAAAGCCATTCCCTAAACACATGCATGAAAGTCAACTATGTGACCACATAAGAGTGAGTGACTTCTGACTCATTCAGAATCTCAACTGATCTTGACTTTCATCTTCTTCTCCATCCCTGTGGACTCATGTACCTTGGAGGCTGTTAAATTCACTCCTCCTGGATAACAAACTGGCCCTGCCATGACGGAGGCAGCCAGTGATCTCAGTGGTGCCCATTTTTGTTCTTGTCACTACTTAGGACATTTTTTGTGGGGAGGGGGCTAAACAAATCCTTAACTGTGATTAATGCCTTTATCACCTCTATGAGTGCTGCAGCTGGTTTAGCTCAGTTTGTTTTCCATCAAAAAGAGATAGGTTGCCCCTTATCTTTTTTTTTTTTAAGTGAGGCAATTGGGGTTAAGTGACTTGTCCAGGGTCACACAGCTAGTAAGTGTTAAGTGTCTGAGGCCGGATTTGAACTCAGGTACTCCTGACTCCAGGGCCGGTGCTCTATCCACTGTACCACCTAGCTGCCCGCCCCTTATCTTTTGATTCAATACCACCATAACACAATAATAATCATGATGATTATTTTGAGGACACAAAACCCTGCAATTATTTTTTGGAGGCTTTTAATATCCTTCTGTGGCAGGAAAGAAATAGTTACCACCTTGGTCAGAATATAAAACGTGCCCTAAAATGGGAGTTCTTTGTTCAGAAAAAAACAAATAACCTATAGATTTTACTGGAGAATATTTGCACAAAATTTTGTATTAAATGTTTACTATGAATTTTTTGTACTTTTCAGTTCAGATATCTATTAAACATCATTTTTTCTTGCTTCATCTCTATCACTCTTATTTTAATTTTCTGCTCCTGATTATAAATCACTTTTAATTTTTGTATAAGACAGATTTTGTTGGGGGAAAAAGCGGTACTAATATTTGGCTTGGAAGCATTGAATAAGGATTAGAAGGCCATACTTGGATTCAGGAGGACCTGGGTCTAGTTCCTGCCTCTGACATGTATTAGCCATGGGCAAGTCAACTGAGCCTCTCAGTGCTCCAGTCAACACTCTAGGACTACAGGTTATAGATGAATTTGTTAACATCATTGGTAGAAGGAATTTCCCTGGTGGGAGTTCCCCACAACAAAGAGATCACAGGTTTGTATTTTTCTTTCTTTCTTTCTTTCTTTTTTTTGGATGAGGCAGTTGGGATTAAGTAACTTGCCCAGAGTCACACAGCTAAGTAAGTGTCAAGTGTCTGAGGCTGGATTTGAACTCAGGTACTCCTGACTCCAAGGTCGGTGCTCTATCCACTGCGCCATCTAGCTGCCCCAGGTTTGTATTTTTTTATGGTACTTTTGTTCCACATTTCTCTCCCAAATATTTTTCTTCTTTTTCCTCTTGGAGAAAAAAAGGCACTTTAATATTTCTTTTAGAGCAAATCCCAGCTTTTCCAAAGTCCTGCTTCTCCTTAGGAACCTAAGCTCTTAAATCAATAGAAATGGCTCAATCATTCATTGTTTAGCCCCAGTATTTGCTTTTTTCCCCTCTTTTCAATTTTTCTGCTTTAGCAAAACTCCATTTATGCAAATAGTTGAGGAATATAATGTTTTTTGATTAATCAAATATATGTATTAAGGGATTATTAACCTACGCACCTTTCATGTGTTAACATTTTTCAAAGAATTAGAATCAGTAAAAATACATGGCGATAAAATAACCTGTTCACAATTTGATGATTCAAGAAGTGCTAGATAGCAACGTAGATATAGATAGATAACAAGAAAGGACCATAGGAGACTTCAAGTTTAACCCTCTCATTTTACAGATGAAGAAGCTGAGGCACAGAGAGAATTAAAAAACACACCCAGTGATTTGCCCAGGATCACATAATTTGTCAGTGTCCAAAGTGAGATTTAAACCAAGGTCTTGCTGACTCCAAGTCTCGTATGCCCCATGGCACTACTTGAAGGGTCTTAAGCTAATCATTATGGAGATCAATTATCGTTGTGCTATAGCTAGCAAGAAATGTTTGTCAGTTCAATGGAGATTTCTGGATGAGAGAATTCTGGTTCAATTGTTTTTGTTTGTTGGTTTGGTTTTCAAATGTGTTCTTGTGCTCTGCTCATGGTACAACCCCCTCTTTCTTCCCTGGTTCAACCCATCGCTCCACTGTAGCATTAATTTAATTTAGCTGTTTCATGACTAGCTTACACTTGGCTTAAACTGAGCTTGGCAGGTTGGGTAGCAGCCAGTTAATATCAGATACTGATGCCCATGTTTCAGGGTGAAACAAGTGAATCAAGGCACACCTAATAATCCAGGTGAGGAAAGGATGCGATGGCTTTTTTGCCCCATGCAAAGTTTCTGAAAAGCATCTGATCTCTCACAACATTCAGGGTACTTCAGATGGAATAGTGTGCTGTGTAAGAACATCAGCTCATTCCTTTGTGAGTCGATATATTTGCTATAGGGAAATTCTGTGAATTGTAGTGTTTGCTTTTAAGTTAACTGTAGGCCTATGTCATAAGCCACTTAAAGCAATAACTGAGGGCGCAGTGGATAAAGCACTGGCCCTGGATTCAGGAGGACCTGAGTTCAAATGTGAACTCAGATACTTGACACTTTACTAGCTGTGTGACCCTGGGAAAGTCACTTAACCCTCATGGCCTTGGTTGGGGGGGGGTGCAATAACGATGACTAAGAACATATTGGAGATTAGTTCTTCAGCCTTCAGGAAGTCTTCACCACCTTTTTTCAACACATTTTTTGTTTTGTTTTGGTGAGACAATTGGGGTTAAGTGATTTGCCCAGGGTCACACAGCTAGTAAATGTCAAGGGTCTGAGGCCGAATTTGAACTCAGGTCCTCCTGAATCCAGGGCCAGTGCTCTATCCACTTCGCCACCTAGCTGCCATTTTTATAGCTTTCATTTGGTGTTTCCCAAGGTGCAGCTTAATGTGTTTATAATGGTATTTTAATTCTAGTGATATTCATCTATCATAGAGCTTAACACAGTGCTAGGCACATAATAGACATCAATAAATGCTCATAGAGGCCTACCATGGAGTCTGGTACATAGGAAGTACTCAGCCAGTATTACTGTTTATTTCTTCCTGTATATTAAGCATCATTGGTTTCCTTTAAGGATTGAGATTGCTTTGCCATTTGGGGAATATATATTAAGTATTGATGGTAATTCATTGTTTATGTTACCTTTAAGCAGAATGTAGTTTACACATTTCTCTTTTAAAATCAAATCTATTTTTTAGTTTTGTCTTGTCTGAGATCACGATCACTACCCATAATTTTTGTTTATACTTATCTGAAGCAAAATAGATTTTTATTTTACCTATTTGAATTTTTCTGTTTCAAGTAGGTTTCTTATTTGAAAAAAAATATTGGGACAGCTAGGTGGTAAAGTGGATAGAGAACCGGCCCTGGATTCAGGCGAACCTGAGTTCAAATCTGGCTTCAGACACTTGACACTTACTAGATGTGTGACCCTGGGCAAGTCACTTAACCCTCATTGCCCCACAAAAAATACAAAAACAAAACCATATTGGATTCTCCTTTCTAATTCATTTTGCTACTTTCCTCAGATTTTGTGGGTAAGTTTATACCATTCATTTTTTATTGTTAAGTGTTAATTCCTTTCATCTTATCCTTTTATACTCCCCCCACCCCCCCCATTTCCCCAGTACTCCTCTTTACAATGAAGAATAGGGTATTGAGAAAGTGGAGTGTGTCTAACACTAATAATCTATATTTTATGTAATCTGCTTTAATTTCACTACTCCTCTTTGTTTCCCCATCCTAGTCTCTAATCACAGGTTCTAAATATTTCTTTTATTACCCACTGTGATCCCCATTATTACCTGTTTTGGAGTAATTTCTTTCTGAATCTATTCTCCTTTTTAATCCCCTTCTTTCTCTCTGTCCCCATCTGATATTTTGTTGACTTGAATGTATTTCTATACCAAGATCTTTTGTGTATATATGTATATGTAAGTATTCAATGTTCTTTTGTCCAATTCACATGAATGATGTTCATGTATACCTCACTTTCCCAGCCCTTCTTCTATTTTTGTATAGCTTTTTACATCCTGATCATATGAAATAAGTTCTACTACTTTCCTCCATCTTTATTTCCTTGTATAATTCCTTTTTCCTTCCCTTTTCTTTTTTTCTCCTAAAGTGATCAAAATATGATGAAACTCCAATTTATTCTCTCTTATTCCCTTTATGACTCTTAAAGACATTAGGATTCAAGGGGGACATTTCTTTTTTCCCTTAAGAATATTAACACTTCATCATCATAGAGTCTCTTTTACTTCTCTAAATCTGTTTGCTTTTCTATATTTCTTTTGACTCCTCTATTTGCATTTTATAGTATGTACTCAGCTTTGGTCTTTTCAACAGTAATATTGGAAGTCCTCTTTCATTAAAGGTATGCACAGCCCTGCCTCACTGAAATCCAATTCATGGCAAGTTATGACATCACCTCCCCTATGTCATGGTCCTCCTCAAGAATGACAGACAAACAACAACCAACATTCTATAAATAATAGCTGTTCTACTTGGGACCCAATTGGCAAGCTCCAGTTGGGCAATGCAGCGCCTCCCTTCCTCCCTCTCTCTATCCTTCCCTTCCCCTCCCCTCCCCTTTCCCTCTCCCTTCCTCCTTTCCTTTTTGTTTCTCCTACTTTCCTTTTCATTTCTTCTCTTCCTCCTCCTCCTCCTCTTTTTTCTTCTCTCTGTCCCCTTCCTCTGTCCATATATGGAATGATACCCTTACCTGGGGTGCTCTGCCCAAAGGAATAGAAGTTTTGATTGCTGAAACCTCACAAGATGTCTTGGGGTTTACAGGTTAGCTTTCTTTTTAAAGGACCATGCCTTAAACCCAAATCACTCTGGCTCTCATTGATTGGCCAATAATAGGTGCCTGCCCAAGCCTTATTTGGCCATTGTTTGCCTCTTGATGGCTCAGAGTGAGTATAAATAGCAATTGTTTCTCTTTTGGCCAGAAACATTGAGGATCTTCTACCCCCAGATTTATTGATTTATTCATTCATTTGTTCATCTATTTACATCTATACACATATGGATATATTTATCTGTCCATTCATTAATTCATTTATTTGTCTTTGACTAGGTAAAATAGGCCATTTATTACCTAGCCTTAATCACTGAATAGGTGTTGCCTCAGTCAAACAGACTTGGAAAAGACCTTAGCTTAAAAAGGCCAAGGTCTCCCACTGCAGTGGGGACTATCTCCAGTTGTACTGATTATATCTTGCCACTGGACCCAGATGGCTCTGGAGGAGAGAGTGAGGCTGGTGACTTTGCACAGCCCTGCCTCACTTAAATCCAGTTCACTGCAAGTCATGACATCACTTCCCCCATGTCATGATCCTCTTTGAGAACAAAGGACAAACAACAACAACAACAACATTTTCTTTGTGTAACGTTATACTCAACTTTTTTGGTCAAATTATTCTTGGTTGTGTAGTAGCAGCATGGAAGGCCTGGGTCCAGTTAGGGATGCTTTGGCCCTGAGGGGGACACTATGACCATGGAGAAATACAGTTGATCAGCTTGCTGGGGTCAGTTAGAGATAACTCTTGGGGCAGCTAGGTGGTGCAGTGGATAGAGCACGGGCCCTGGAGTCAGGAGTACCTGAGTTCAAATCCAGCCTTAGACACTTAACACTTACTAGCTGTGTGACCCTGGGCAAGTCACTTAACCCCAATTGCCTCACCAAAAGAAAATTAAAAAGATTACCCTTTCCTAGGAGAAGCAAAGTAGTTGATTAATCAGGTAGTGGTTGGTCAAACAGATAATAAAGCAGCCACCCAGAAAGCTGGGCTCCTTGAATTTACATGAGCTTAGTTGGGAGCCAGTCATGTTTGCTATGTGATTAGGACCAGGTAGTGACAATAATCTCAAGTTAGAAATGTGGAATTTTTATGACTCATATATCCAAATAGCTAATATCACCATTTTCCAGGCTGTCATAACTTTTCAGTCTTAAGTCTCTCCCCCCACCCCCTTCTTGCCTCTATAAAATTGTGATCTTCCCCTTTGTTAGGGGAGTTGAAATCCAGGTTTCTTCTCCCAGCCATTCCTCTATGGCTGTCTGATTAAGGAACATGCCATAAACCTGTACCTCCCTGGGAGTTGAAGCCTAGGCTTCTTCTCTCAGCCATGACTCTGTGTGCCAAATAACAAAAATTTTTACTTAAATTTTGATTGGATTGTCTGGGCAAGTAATTATTATTTTTTTTTTGTGAGGCAATTGGGGTTAAGTGACTTGCCTAGGGAGACACAGCTAGCAAGTGTAAAGTGTCTGAGGTTGAATTTGAACTCAGGTCCTCCTGAATCCAGGGCCAGTGCTCTATCCACTGTGCCACCTAGCTGCCCCTATGAGTAATTCTTTGAAAGAGGAATGTTTTCAAGAATGAATCTAGCAGTAAAAGTTCTTAATTAATTTCTGTTATGATTTAAAAACTCTTGCTTTATTGCTTCCAGAAATTCCAATAGAATTTGTGGCAAATTTGTAATTTCCTGTAGGGAGTTGCTTGTACCCTACCTACAGTGTCTGATGGCAGATTTGAACTCTGGTCTTTCTGACTCCAGGCCGGGTGCTCTATCTGCTGTGCCACCAAGGATGGGGTGGCCTAATTCTTTTCTTGACCTTGCCTTCTGGGGTTTCTTCACTTGGCTTCTCATTAGTGCCCTTGTACTTAGAACACTGAATAGCTTCGGTGTCCCCAGTCATAGCTTTATGGTTGGCTATCTCTGTACAAGTCACTAAACCCTCCCCTGCCGAACAGACACATTTCCCACTAGAGACCAGAGGGACTACATTTACCTGACCTAAATGTTATAATATTCTTGTTGAATATCCTCTATATTACGGCATCCTAACAGTCCATCAAGTACCAGAAAGGTCCTGGAACTCCTTGGTGTCCACTTTGTACTTAGGAGATCAGAAAGTGATGTTAATTAACAATTTAAGTCCCATGACTCAGTCAAGTCTTGAGGATGGCCTTAATACCTCTTAAGCAAAATGATCCTAATCTGTATGGGGACAGGGGTTAGGGCATTATTCCTCCACTATTTTTGTAGGGGTTTTACTTAAATTACTGATTTCTTTTTCTCTTGTTCATTTATTTAGTTATGTGTTTCTTCTCCTTTTCTCTTGCTTTTCTTAACCTCAGTTAAGTGGTTAATTCAGAGTCTCCCTCCTTCTCCTTTCTTCCAACTTTGTTTATTCTTTTTATTGAATCTTTTTTTTTTCTTGAAGGTTTTTTCTTTGTTCTCTTCATTATTTCTCTTCCCTTCTATTGTACTTCAAAATTTTATTCTCTAATTTATTCACGTTCTTATTTATTCCTTTGTTAATCTCAACATAGAGTTGGATTGTCCAAGAGACAGGGAGCAGGGAGCGAAGAGCCTTCAGAATAGGGTTATAATTTTGGTATTGATTACTGCATGGCCCTGACTTTTCGTGGGTCAAGTCTCTATCTGTGGTGCCAGGGACCAGAGGCAGAAAAGCCTTAGGCTAATGCTGAGAACAATGCCGTGGAGGTGATCCAGACCTGAGAGCAGAAATAAAATCAGATAAGAGGTTTTTCTGAATGTTGGAGATGGTCATCTGCTAATAATAACCTGACTCAACTGATAAGCCATAGGTGGAGAAGTTGATGTCCTGCAACATACCTCCTTTGCTTTCCAAAGTTTGTACTTTGTGGCCTGGAACCAGGGTCCTGGACACAAACTCCTTAACCCCTTATTCTTTTTTCGTGTTTGGTAGGTAAGTGTGCTTTGGAATTCACTCACCCATACTTGAAGAACAGAGAGGGGAATTGGGAAGACTTTAGGGAGATGATCGGAATGGAGGGCTCCACATGGAAGTGCTCAATATTATATTTACTAAACTTATGTGGACAGACTAGCTGCCAAATGTCTGCTGTGAATGCACTGACTGAGATGTGAGAAGGGGGTGGAACAGTAGGTTTCTTTAAAATATTTTTGGGTGATATCCTTTAGTTATATTCAGGGCCCAGGCAGCATGAGTTTTTAGAAATTTTTTTTGATCTTAAAAATAATTTTAGTGAGGCTATTTTTGTGGTCTTTTATTTTAACATTATAACTCAATTTGTAATAATGTTTTCATCTTTTGGAGCCATGTGTCATTGTAGTGTGGGAACTTCCTTGACAATATGGTAGACTCAGAGCCTAGGATGAAACCCCTTGATTGGTGGCTTGAGTGGAAGGCCCCCAGGTAGACAACTCAGATATTATACTTCCCCACTGGATAATTAATAAAATCTCAAACTGCCTTTCAGTGAGTTTAAGGAACTGCATTTCAACTGCAGTGTTCCAAGTGCCACATGGTATATATACACACAAACACATAGATATCTCATTTATATTCCTCATATTTGTCATTCTTCATGGCCTTTTCACCATTTTCCATCTGTCGTATCTTTATTTTGTTTCTAGGTTTCTTCTATTATTATTTTTTGGGGGGTGATGGGGTTGAGGCAATTGGGGTTAAGTGACTTGTCCAGGGTCACACAGCTAGTAAGTGTCAAGTGTCTGAGGCTGGATTTGAACTCAAGTCTTCCGGAATCCAGGGTTGGTGCTTTATCCACTGTGCCACCTAGCTGCCCCCCCCCCCCGGTTTCTTCTATTATTTTACAAACCGGGTATAAATATCTTTGACCACACCATTTCCTCCCCTTGTAATTACTTCATGGTGATATACTCCCAGTAATATGATTTTTTTGGATCAAAATATGTGGTCAGTTTTAGGATTCTTATTTCGTTTGCTGCATTACTCTCTAGAAATATTTCATCAATTTACAAAGTGACCAACAATATATGAACACAGGTGTGCCTAGAGCACATCCAGCCTATGTGTCATACAGGCCTACAATTATGAATATACCTGTTTCCTCACAGACTGAGCAACACTGAGCCTTATTTTTTATCCATTTATTTTTTGTCAATTTTATGGGTGAAATTGCCCCACCAAAACACACACACACACACAAATAAAAAATGCAATTGGGGAATCAAATGGGTCATAAACCATACATAAGGATCCTAGCAGTCACATATTGACTTGGAAAACAATGTGTTTTATTGTATTTTTATCGATTTTACTAAATATTTCCCAATGACATTTTTCGTTCGTTTGTTTGTTTTTTTGTTTTTTGTGGGGTAATGAGAGTTAAGTGATTTGCCTAGGGTCACAAAGCTAGTAAGTGTCAAGTGTCTAAATTCAGATTTGAACTCAGGTCCTCCTGAATCCAGGGATGTGCTTTATCCATTGTGCCACCTAGCTTTCCCCATTCCCAATGACATTTTAACTTGGTTTGGGCTACACTTGGAAATGTTTCCCAGTGGACCAAGAAGATCACATGTCTCTTCCAGGCTCCAGCATGCTATTTACTATACCATCTAGGTGCTGTTGTAATCTGTAATTTAAAAATTTCAGGTTCCATTTTGCAAGTATTTTCTACTTGTGTTCCTTTTTTGGCGAATGGGTTGGTCATATTATTTGACTGTTTGTTCACACAGCCTAGGTATACCACTGTCATTTGTTCAGTCTCCTGAATAATAAGCCCTGACCTGACATTTCAGCATGAACATCTTTTGTAGTAAATTTATAGGGACTCTCAGGGACTGGGAAGTAGTCTTCTTGTATACTCTTTTTTTTTAATTTAAATTTTATTATTATTATTATTATTTTTTGTGGTGCAATGAGGGCTAAGTGAATTGCCCAGGGTCACACAGCTAGTAAGTGTCAAGTGAGTCAGGTTGGTTTTTGAACTCAGGTCTTCCTGAATCCAGGGTCGGTGCTTTATCCACTGTGTCACCTAGCTGTCCCACTCCACCCCCCCCTTCCTTAAAGACAACTGGAGTTAAGTGACTTGCCCAGGGTCACAGAGCTAGTAAGTGTCTGAGGCTGAATTTGAACTCTGGTTTCTTGTATACTCTTCAAGCCAGCTGCTCTATCCAGGGCTAAAACTTCTTTTTTTTTTTGGTGGGGCAATGGGGGTTAAGTGACTTGCCCAGGGTCACACAGCTAGTAAGTGTCAAGTGTCTGAGGCTGGATTTGAACTCAAGTACTCCTGAATCCAGGGCTAGTGCTTTATCCACTCTGCCACCTAGCCGCCCCCAAGGGCTAAAACTTCTTGTTTCTTCCCCACTCTCTGCTGCCCTACTGTCCAGTAGGAGTCTCTTTTTCTTTTTTCCTAAGGAGTCTTTTCCTTCTCTCTCCATTCTGCCCCATGGGGTGGGCCTGGGGCTAATGCTCTGGTGTTCTAGCAGGTTGAGGGATAGAGAAGGAAGGGAACTCCTTTCCTGTGTTGGGAAGTCCCATATGGGAGTCCCCTGCAGGGGACTCCAAACTGTATGGGAGACTAACTCTCTTCAAATTAAAAACCAGGTTCATTCTAGCCTGGCTTTGGTTTATAATTCTACATTGTGAATCTGATGTTCAAAAGAAGGAGACAACCTATATATTTAATCAGTAGAAGATTCAGCCTATATGTTCTCCCCAAAATGTATAGTTGTTTCTTTGGTGACTGAGCCTACCCACTCAAGTCTGGGAGAGATGTTCCCTTCTCACCTTAAGGGATTGAACAAATTAGAAATCTGAGTGGTTTCTTTGGTAGGATTTTACTTCAAGACAATTGGTTCTAATAAATAGAGGAGACATAAAAGGCGTAATTAGGCAGCAGGCTCAGTAGTACTGTGGAGTAACCACCATTTGAAGTTATTTTCTGGCATATGCCTGTAACAATTTTAAACAAAGAAATGGTCCAGTAGCTGGTTTCAGGCTGGTCTGATGGAGTTTTTTCCCTTGATTAGATCATCAAGGTCTGATCCTCAGCTTTGTAGTTTCAAAATAATAATTTTTATTAATTCACCCTGGAGTGATTGGGTCCTGGGGAACTGATTTATGTTACCTAAGCCTCACTTGCACTGATAACCTATTGCATTGCCTCAACCCGAGTTGTGGGGTGATTTTTGGTTCTTTCTTTCTTTCTTTCTTTTCTTTCTTTCTTTCTTTTTTTTTTTTTTGAGGCAGTTGGGGTCAAGTGACTTGCCTAGGTTCATACAGCTAGTGTCAAATGTGAGGCCGAATTTGAACTCAGTTCCTTCTGACTCCAGGGCCTGTGCTCTATCCACTGCGCCACCTAGCTGCCCCGACCCTCGGTTCTTAAGGGCTAGCCTACTGGGGCACAGGGACAGCTAGGTGGAGCAGTAGATAGAGAACTGGCCCTGAAGTTGGGAGGACTTGAGTTAAAATCTCACCTCAGACACTTACTAGTTGTGTGACCCCAAGCAAGTTAGTTAATCTCAATTGCCTTAAACATCCGGGCCATCTCCAATCATCCTGATCTATATCTTGCCCCTGGATCCAGATGGCTTTGGAGGAGAGAGTGAGGCTGGTGACCTTTCACAGCCCTGCCTCACTTAAATCTAATTCAGTGCAAGTCATGACATCACCTGATGCCATGGTCCTCTTCAAGAATGAAGGACAAACAACAACTGGGGCACAAGCTCTGGTAGGTCTTACCAGGGTGGAAGGGCTTTGACTATAAGCCTAGGAATGGTATGTCCATCTTTCAAAAGCTACTCTAGTTAGGTTATGAGAGGCTCATGATCAGAAGGTTATTGATAATTTGGTTTTGGATGCAGAGATTCATGAAATTGTCTTTGAAATTGGAGTCAGGAAGTCTCAAGTTCAAAACCTGACCTCATCTGATTTACTGATTTACTGGTTGTATGACCATGGGCAAGTCACTTAACTTCTGTTTACCTCAGTTTTCACAACTGTAAAGTAGGGATAATAACAGCACCTACTTTGCAGGGTTGTTGTGAGGACCAAATGAGCCAATATTTGTAAAGCACTTAGCGTAGTGCCTGGCACATAGTAGGCACTATATAAATGTTCAATCCTTTCCCCTTCCCTTTTATAAAAGGTGTAGAGGGGTTGAGGTGTGCATGTGTGGTAATGCCCACACTGATGAAATTACAGATCTTCTAAAGTTGTACTGACATAGTCAAATTCGTAAGAAATTGCTTTATAAAACAGAAAGAGCTGATGGGGAATCTGTGATGGAAAGTCCGACTGTGGATCAATAGAAGGGATAGTTTCCCAACAATTACTGAGGCAATAGGCTCTTTATCACTAGAGGTCTTCAGGTGGAATCTAGTATCTTGTATTGAACACAACATGTCAGAGATAGTTGGGTCATTTTAGAATAATTTCCATGGACTCACTTCAGTTTGTCATTTCCTCTTAAAATGTATCAGAGGTTTCTGATTAAAACTGCTGAGCCCGAGACTACTTCTTTACCTTTTTTTTTTTTTTAGCAGTTGTATGGTAGGGTGGAAAGGTTATTCAGAATTCCATTTAAGTCAACAAACATTTATTAAGTACTTGCTGTATACAAGGCAACACACCAGTGTAAAAGTCATTCAGGCAACAATTGGATGGACTACCTTTCAAGGGGGGTGGGGTAAGTCATTAAAGGCCTTGGGAGTTTTAGTTCTTCCCAATTCAAGAATGAAGGATCCAGGATTCGAACTATGGGACAGAGATTTTAAACTGCAGCGATAGTTTTAAAATTTCTCTGGAAAAAAGAGAGAGGAATGATTGGAGAGAGAGAACTGGAGGAGACAGCAGCAGCAGGTGGAGGATGCTTTGCAGGAGAATGATTCTAAGATTTGTTGTGGCTAGAGGCTTTTCCTTTGCTTGGCTTGCTTTTCAGCTTATTAAGAGAATTCACCAGGGAGTGACTCAACAATGTCTCTTCTGAGAGAAACTGCTGGGAAATGGTGAATTTAACACTACTGTTTTTTTTTCCTCTTTGTTTTACTGTTGCATGCAATGGGTGGCATGGTTTGTTACTAACTCCTCTGCTTTTTAACATTTTGCTTATTAGTTATTTGTATAATAATGGTTTTCTAGACAATTTTAACTGTGTCCTGAGTTGGTGTTTTTGCTGTAGAGGATGAGATAAGCCCGGGGAAAATTGACTACATAGAGTTCAGCGGACTGGAATCCCTCCTTTCCAGACTGGCAATCAAAAGATTACTGGGGTCTCTGAACTTTATGAATTATATTAATAATCTGTATTTTTTATGGTTTCTAACTTTGCTGAGGAAAGAAGCCACATAGAACTGGGAGCCTTGCCTTACACTAAAATCCTCACGAGGCAATATCTTTATATCTCAGCCAACAGATTGCTTTTGGCAAGGGGCCTTGATACTTCCTCTGATCTTCCCCACCACTCCACTGCAGAAAGAAAAAGTGAAATGGAGGAGAGAACTAGTTCTAATGGGTGGAGATAGAGATGGTTCGGGAGAATCAGGAATGGGGGAATTGCTTCCCAGCCAAATTGACATCCACTGTAACATCTGCTGGATTTTTTTTTTTTTTTTTTAGGCAATGGGGGTTATAAGTGACTTGCCCACGGTCACACAGCTAGTAAGTGTCAAGTGTCTGAGGCCGGATTTGAACTCAGGGCCGGTGCTTTAACCACTGCGCCATCTAGCTGCCCTCACATCTGCTGGATTTTACTAGGCCTAGGGATGCAAAGGAAAAAACCAGATCTCTGGTCACGCTCTTAAGAGGCTTACATTGTACTGATAAGATCTGGACTGCAGTTTTTTTACTAGCTAGGTTTATGTGGGATAGAATTAGGGGTCAAATTGATCGTGAGTCGTCCCAAAAGAATTACAAGACTCAGTGACTCAGTTTCCCAAGTTTTATTGCAATACTGTGGGTGACCACAGGGAGAGAACCAGAATAGTGGAAAGGTATCTCTTGAATAGAGAAAGAAAAGACAGTTATATTTATAGTATGGATAAAGTGATTATCAATCTCATTATAATAATCTCTACCTTAGGGAGGTACAGGGGAGGGCCTGTCCTTCTCATTATAATATTCTCTACCTTTGGGAGGTACAGTGTAGGGCTTATCCTAATTTGGAGTTCCTGGGGTCCTAAACCAACCCCCTGAGGCTGGTATCTTTTTCTGTGGAGGCGTGGTTTTTTTTTAATTAATAAAGTATTTTATTTTTTTCCATTACATGTAAAGATAGTTCTCAACTTTTGTTTATACAAGCTTTACAATTTCAGATTTTTCTCCCTCTCCTCCCCTCCCCTAGACAGCACGTAATCTGATATAGGTGTTATATATATATATATATATATATATATATATATATATATATATATAAACATAATAACATTAATCCTATTTCTGCATTAGTCATGTTATAAGAGAACAAATCAGAGCAATGATGAAAAACCTCAAAATAGAAAAAAACAACAGCATCAAAAACAAAAGAAATAGGGGCAGCTAGGTGGCGCAGTGGATAGAGCACTGGCCCTGGAGTCAGGAGTACCTGAGTTCAAATCCGGCCTCAGACACTTAACACTTACTAGCTGTGTGACCCTGGGCAAGTCACTTAACCCCAATTGCCTCACTAAAAAAAAAAAAAGAAATAGTACGGTTCATTTAGCATCTATACTCCGCAGTTCTTTTTTTTTTTTTTTTTTTATGGAGGTGTGTTTTTAGGGTTTACAAGTCATAAGGTGAATCTGGGTCAAATTTGGCCTTTTCTGCGCATGTCTCTTCCTGGTTCCCATAGCTAGTTTCCAAACATCTTCATTTTTCATTAGAATTTCTATAGCCTGTCATTTTATTTAAGTCTTCATGGCCTAGCTCCCTCTGTTCCCATTATGGGTAAGGATTTCTCTGGGTAAGAGAACCTAGCATCCTGACTTGTAAGTTATCCATTACCTGGGGTCTAACTCCCTTTTGGAGCTAATATCTGAATTAGAGCTTGGATCTTGGGTTTTTCTGTGAACCCCTTTTTGGCCTCCTACATCAAGGTGATTGGAACAGTGATTTAACTGTATTGAGTATCAGTTTCTTCATCTACAAAATGAGGTTTGGCCTCAGATGTCCCTTCCAGCTCTGAATCTGTGATTCTATGATCTGTAAGACGGAAATGACAATAATAAGGATAAATATTTTTGGAACAAGCAGACATTACTTCACCAGTCAAGAGTAAAGGCTGGTAACAGGTACAAACAAATGGATTTGTCCAATGTTAACAAAAGTGGTTGAACATGGAATAAAACCTATGAAAAAACCAAGGTCCCAAGAAGAGAATCAAAAGATGCTCTGTGGGGGGCAGCTAGGTGGCGCAGTGGTTAAAGCACCGGCCCTGGACTCAGGAGTACCTGAGTTCAAATCCGGCCTCAGACACTTGACACTTACTAGCTGTGTGACCCTGGGCAAGTCACTTAACCCCAATTGCCTCACACACACACAAAAAAAAAGATACTCTGTGGGTGATGTCCACCTGAACTCAGCCACCACTATATTGACAAAGGAGCATTGAACAAATGGTTTATTCACATGGATTAGTTTGTGGAAACAGAGGGGTTTATGTTGGCAATTTAGGATCAGGGCATTGCCATAAGAAATTGCAGAAAGATTATTCTCATAGAGGCTGCAATTAGTGCTGATTATAGCTTATATAGTGAAACAGTAGAAACTGTACAATACAGCCCATGCCACCTAGCTGCCCCCCTTAAGATTTATTCTTCAAAACTTAAGAAAAAAATATTTTTTAAAAATGTCACTATATTGAATATCATAACCTTCAACTTATATGGAAATAAGAAAATGAATATTTTAAAACACCTTCTATGTACTAGGCAGGTAAGCTAGGTGGTATGGTGGTGGATAGAGCACCTGACCGGGGGTCAGGAAGACCTGAGTTCAGATTTGACCTCAGACACTTAATAGTTGTGTGACCCTGGGCAAATTACTTAATCCTGTTTCCCTTAGTTTCATCATAAGTAAAATGAGCTGGAGAAAGAAATGGCAAACCGTTCCAATTATCTCTGCCAAGAAAACCCCCAAAGGTTGTTTTTTTGTTGTTGTTGTTTGTTTGTTTTTATTGTTTTTTTTCTGTGTGTGGCAATTGGGGTAAAGTGACTTGCCTAGGGTCACACAGCTAGTAAGTGTCAAGTGTCTGAGGCCAGGTTTGAACTCAGGTCCTCCTGACTCCAGGGCCAGTGCTCTATCCACCGTGCTGCCTAGCTGCCCCAAAAGGTGTTTTTTTTTAAGTTATTGAAATTAGTATAGAGATCTATATCAAGTTAAAGAGTTTTGTTTATTTTGTATTTATTTTTATTTTTTTGTGTGTGTAGAGCAAGGAGGGTTAAGCGACTTGCCTAAGGTTACACAGCTAGTAAGTGTTAAGTGTCTGAGGCTGGCTTTGAACTCAGGTCCTCCTGAATCCAGGGCTATTGCTTTATCCACTGTGCCACCTAGCTGCCCTCTCGTTTAGTTTTAACAACAATCCTGGGAGATAGGTGCTATTATCATCCCCATTTTAAAGTTAAGGAAACTGAGGTAAGAGAGAGACTAAGTGACTAGCGCAGGGTCACACAGATAGTGTCTATGGTTAAATTAGAACTCAGATCTTTCAGAATTAAGGCCTAGCACTCTGTTTACCTACATGTCTAAACAAAAAGTTTTCAAAATATAAAGACCTAGCAGAGGAGATGAAAATCCTATGGGAACTGAATCAGTTGCATATCATTCTTTTTTCCCTCTCTGCTATTTGAGTTGTACCAAGGATACTCTAAGTAAATCTAGAGAGTATATGTTTACCTCCTAATACTTTTATCCAGTAACAAAAAATACATTTTTTTACCCACCTGTTCAAAACTCCAGCAAACATTAAATATAAAAGAATAATTGTTGTTTAGTTGTTTTCAGTCAAGTCTGACTCTTGGTGACTCCATTTAGGATTTTCTTGGCAAAGATACTGGAGTGGCTTGCCATTTCCTTCTCTAGCTCATTTTATAGATGAGGAAAGTGAGGCAAACCTGGTTAAGTGACTTGCTCAGGGTAACACAGCTAGATTTGAATTTAGGAAGACAAGTCTTCCTGACAGCAGGCTTGTCACTCTATGTTCTCTATCCATTGTGCCACCTAGTTACCCCCAAAGAAAAATAGCTGGGTATCAATTTGTCCCATAATCATTTATATTTAACTCTCTTAAAAATGAGTAGAATGGGGGCAGCTAGGTGGCGCAGTGGATAGAGCACCGGCCCTGGAGTCAGGAGTACCTGGGTTCAAATCCGGCCTCAGACACTTAACACTTACTAGCTGTGTGACCCTGGGCAAAGTCACTTAACCCCAATTGCCTCACTAAAAAAAAAAAAAAGAAAAGAAAAAAAAATGAGTAGAATGAGTTAAATAATAATAATACCACTATTCTTCACAGTGAAGATAAAATGAGATAATAGTAATAGGTCACATTAATATGTTTATTAATTTGTAAAGCATCCAAGCACTCTGGAACCACAAAACATTATATTTTTTGGTGAAAAGAACTTTAAGTTCTTTTGCATAGCTTTATGCTAGTATTTGTGGGGAACATATGTAATTTAGATTCAGTTCAATTCATGAGCGCTTACTAAGTATCTGCTACATGCTAGTAACCTTGCTAGGCACTGAAAGATACAAAGAAAACAAAACAGTTCCTTTCCTCAAAGAGCTTACATTCTACCAATAAAACAAAGGTCCCTGTCCCCATGGAGCTCACTCTACATAACTCTGTAATATAATACAAAATAGAGTTAGTACGGTAGAATAGAACAATATAAAGCATGAAGGTTTTTTTTTTGGGGGGGGCAGAGCAATGAGGGTTAAGTGACTTGACCAGGGTCACACATCTAGTAAGTGTCAAGTGTCTGAGGCTGGATTTGAACTCAGGTCCTCCTGAATCCAGGGCCTGTGCTTTATCCACTGCATCAACTAGCTGCTGAAGTGTGAGTTCTTATTTGTTTAAAGACATCTTTTTTGGTAGTTATATTTGTCTTGTATATCTTGGAAAGTTAATTCCTAAATATAATGTCCACTTTATAGCTATTTTATTTTATTTTATTTTTTGCAGGGCAATGAGGGTTAAGTGACTTGCCCAGGGTCACACAGCTAGTAAATGTCAAGTATCTGAGTCTGGATTTGAACTCAGGTACTCCTAAATCCAAGGCCAGTGCTTTATCTACTTCACCACCTAGCTGCCCCCAATTTCCATCAATTTGATAGCCTTCTGAAGGATGGGGGAGGAAGGAGGACATTGGTCTAAATTCCTTCCCTCATTCCCTCCCCTCCTTTTCACCACACCATCTTCCCCAGGTCTGCTCTTCCTGAAAATGCTAAACCTGGCAGTTTTCACCAAGACAGCTATGCTTTTGGCAGTCTATTGTACTGAGATTCCCGCTGGTAATGGAGCCATCTAGACTCACAGAAGGAGATGAAGAATATTGAATCCTTTTGTTTGGTCTGCATTTGATGCCACATGTGGAAATCTAACCAAAGTTCTAAAAAGATGAAAAATACTTAGTCCTGTGGTAGAGCACAGGGCCGAGGGCCAGTTTAGGAGTCAGTCTCAATAACCAGTGCATGACCCCACTTGGAGCTCTGAGGAGCTTCAATGAGCAATTATTGTCTTCTCTTCCGGTGATTCAGCTATCCTTCCAAGGAAAGTACCTAAAACAGATCAACTTCTGCACACCCCTTCCTTTTCTGGTGCCTCTTGTTGCTGTTCTCAGTGTGTCAAAACCAATAAATGTTTATGGGACTGGATATCCCTGGAGTGTCTGTTTGTCTGTCCCTGTCTTTTCCCCTCTCTTTCTCCATCCCTCTCCCTCTTTTCCTTTCTTTCCCTCTTTTCTCCCCTCTCCCCCTCTTTCTCCTCCTCCTCTTCCAACTTCTCCTCCTCCTCCTTCTTCCTCTCTGTCTGTCTGTCTCTTTCTATTTGGCTTTTCAAATTCAGGGTCTAGCATCTGTTCCTGTGAATGTTAAAATGGTGAACAATATTCATAGCAACACTGCAACACTTTCCCCCCTGAATGAATGAAGCATTTATTAAGCACTTTCTACATGTACGCTGTGCTAAGTTCTGGGGATACAAATAGAAAAGAATAGATCAATAAAGAAAGAAAGAACTACATACTAAGCCAGTGTCCACTGATTAGGGGATGGCTAAATGAATTGTGGTCCGTGGATGTAATGAAATATAATGGTAAGAAAAGATGAAGATAAGGCCTTCAGAGTGGCTTGTGTGGGTGTGATGATGCAAAGCGAAGTAAGCAGTAACCAGGAAATCAGTAAACACAAAGACTATAGCAATGTCAGTGGAGAGAACAAAAACCTGAAGGTAAATGCATTCTAATTTTAATGACCAACCTTTCCCCCAAGAAGAGATGAGAAGATGTAGCTTCCTCTTTTTTTTTAGAGGTATCTACATGAATTATTCCATATACTTTCAGACTTTGTTGTTATTTTGGTTTTCAGAACTGCATTTTTCCTCCCTCTTTCTTTTTCATTTTTTGCTATGAGGGATGGTTCCCTGGGCAGGGAAGGGTGAAGGGATTTATTAGGAAATGAAGGTGATATGAAAACAAGAGCTTTCAGGGCAGCTGGGTGATGCAGTGGATAAAGCACTAGCCCTAGATTCAGGAGAACCTGAGTTCAAAGCCAGCCTCAGACACTTGACACTTACTAGCTGTGTGACCCTGGGCAAGTCACTTAACCCTCATTGCCCTGCAAAAAAGGAAAAAACAAAACAATAACAAAACCCCAACCCAAAAAATCCAAGAGCTTTTAACAACAACTTAATTTTTAAAAGTTCAAGGTGGTGATCAAATTAATCTAAGGTCCTTTGCTTCCTTGGATAGCTTCTAGTTGAATACTTTCTTCTCTTTATATCTCTTGAGCAGTGGCCTCTAAACTTTTTTGGTGGCGAACCCCTATCAGTAAGACATTTTTAGCCCATGTCTCCAATATGTTTATATTTACTCACTTATACATGATATGTAAATGATAAAAAGATAAATTACATGCATATATTATTGTACTAATAATTGTGCACATTATAGTTTTAGACAAAATAGATATTGAGAAAAGATGAGCTGAAGATGAAATAACTTTTTATCTTAGAGTCAATAGGGAGCCATTAGTGTTTATTGAGTAAAAAGTGACATGGTCAGTTCTGTATTTTAGGAAAATAACTGGTAACTGTATAGGGGATCAATTGGAATGGGGAGGTGGGAAGACCAATTATAAAAACATTGGCAATAGTCCAGATGTAAGGTAAAGAGGGTGGTGGCTGTGGGAGTAGAGAGAAGGGGATAAATGCAAGTTCATGTCTTTCCAGGTTTTTTTGAAATCATCCTGCTTGTCATTTCTTATAGTACAATAACATTTCATTACAATCATATACTGTGGTATGTATTGTTCATATGACTTGTTCAGTCATTTCCTAATTGATGGACATCTACTCAATTTCCAATTCTTAGCCATCACAAAAAGAGATGTTATAAATATTTTTGTACAAGTAGGTCCTTTCCTCCCCCATTTTTTGATCTCTTTGGGATATAGACCTAGCAGTGGTATTGTTGGATCAAAGGGTATGCACAGTTTTATAGCCCTTTGGGCATAGTTCCAAATTTACTCTCCAGAATGGTTGGACTAGTTCACAATTCCACCAATGATGCATTAGTGTCCTAGTTTTCCCACATCCTCTCCAACATTTATAATTTTCCTTTTTGGTAATATTATCCAATTTGGTGGAAGTGAGGTAGTACTTCAGTTATTTTAATTTGTATTTTTCTAATCAGTGATATAGAGTACTTTTTCCATATGAATTTAGATAGCTTTGATTTCTTTGTCTGAAAACTACCCATTCATATCCTTTGATCAGTTATCAATTGGAGAATGACTTGTATTTTTATAAATTTGACAGTTCTCTATATATTTGAGAAATGGGGCCTTTATCAGAGATGCTTGCTGTAAAAATTTTTCCCCAAGTTTTTTTCTTTCCTTCTAATTTTGGGTACATTGGTTTTGTTTGTGCAAAAACTTTTAAATTTTATATAATCAATATTATCCATTTTACATTTTGTAATGCTTTCTAGATCTTGTTTGGTTTTAAGTTCTTCTCTTATCCAGAGATGTGACAGGGAAAAGTAATCCTTGCTCTCCTAATTTGCTTATGTGATCACCCTTTATGTCTAAACCATGTACCCATTTTGACCTTATCTTGATATATGATGTGAGATGTTGGTCTATACCTGGTTTATGCCATAATGTTTTCCAGTTTTCCCAGCAGTTTTTGTCAAATGATGAATTTTTGTTGCAAAAGCTTGGATTTTTGAGTTTATCAAACACTAAATTACTATGGTCATTTACTATAATGTATTGTATACCTAACCTATTCCACTGATCCATTACTCTATTTATTAGCCAGTACCAGATTGTTTTGATAATTATTGCTTTATAATACAGTTTGAGATATGGAACAACTAGGCTACCTTTCTTCCCATTTTTTTCATTGATTCCCTTGATATTCTTGACTTTATGTTCTCCCAGATGAATTTTGTTATTATTTATTCTAGCTCTATAAAATATTTTTTGTTAATTTGATTGGTATGGCACTGAATAAGTCACTAAATTTAGGCAGAATTGTCATTTTTATTGTATTGGCTCAGCCTATCCATGAGCAATAAATATTTTTCCAGTTGTTTACATCTGACTTTATTTGGTAAAAAGTTTTTCAGTTGTATTCATATAGTTCCTGAGTTTGTCTTGGCAGCTAGACTCCCAAGTATTGTATACTCCACAATTATTTAAAATGGAATTTCTCATTCTATTTCTTGCTGCTGGACTTTATTGGTAGTATATAAAAATGCTGATGATTTTTGTGTTTATTTTGTATCCTACAACTTTTCTAAAGTTGCAGATTATTTCAATTAGTTTTATAATTGATTCTTTAGGATTCTTTGTGTATACCATTATATCATCTGCAAAGAATGATAGTATTTAGATCTCTTAAGGTGCTAAAAGGTCCCCACTTTGGAGCCTACTCTCTGTAGACTAGTTTATATGCAGTGTTTCTGCTGAGCCCTCTAGTGGTAACTATGTTGTTGCAAAACTCCTTCAAGGTTGCATTTTTCAGGTTTCATCTACTTTAAGAAAATTGCCCAAAGCCTTAGGGATTCTTTATCTGGAGTTCATAAGTCCCTAAGGACCTATTTACAGGAGGTCTGTAAATTATTATTATTATTTAATGCTTTGGTAACTGTATTTCAATATATCTGACTTCCTGTGTCATCTTGTGCATTTTCTGCATTTAAAAATAATCTGGGGCAGCTAGATGGCACAGTGGATAGAGCACTGGCCCTGGAGTCAGGAGTACCTGAGTTAAAATCCGGCTTCAGACACTTAACACTTACTAGCTGTCTGACCCTGGGCAAGTCACTTAACCCCAATTGCCTCACTAAAAAAAAAAAAGAAAAATAATCTGAAAAGGGGCCCATAGGCTTCACCAGACTTCCCAAAGTTTCCATGACCCCCCCAAAAAAGTGAATCCTGTCTCTAGAGGTAGAGGAGGGGGCATGACAACTCCTTCACCTCCCTAGGAAACAGCATGGTATAGTGGAAAGAGTATTGGCTCTTCTGAGGTCAACAGTTCAAATCTCAACTCTGACATTACCTGTGTGATTTTGGGCAAGTCTCTTAAACTTCCCTGGGCCTCAGTTTCCTCGTCTATAAAATAAGGGATGTGAACCAGATGGCTACTAAGGTTTATTCCATCTCTAAATTTGTAATCCTGTGGTACTTCTCCAATACCTAGAGCAAAATCCAGGTTTAGTAACATTAGTTCTTTCATTCCTCTTATTCTCCTGGTGTCTGTATTTACAACTCTTCACTTCCTCCTAGGGGGAGCCTAGTTGAAGTATCTGGAGGACTTGGCAATAGACTTAAATTAATCTTAATATATCCCTCATGTAGGACACAGTTATTTAAAAAAGCAATCATCAACAATGGAATGGAGTAACTATAAGGATATTATACAAACTAAAGTATGAGTTAATTATATACCTAAAAGCCTTAAGAATAGATATTACTAAAGCTTTTTTTTTTTTTTTAAGGGAGCACCATCTGAGAGGTACATAGAAAAAGAGAGATGAGCAATACATTGGAAAGAGGGTCAGAAGACCTGGATCCTAATCCCAATTCCACTTCTTTCTAGCTGCCTGACCATTGTCAAGTCTCTTCCCAGTGTTATCCTCAGTTCTGTTCTCTAATAAATGGGGTGGTGGTGGTGGACTAGATGACCCCACTGGGTCTCTTCCAGATATAACATTCTATGATTCTATGACTTTTTCAAAGCTATAGAGCAAGTTTGTACCACCATCTAGAATTCAGCTCAGCTTTGGTTTTTTATTTTCTAGTGACTGGGTCAGACGACACCCTGTCACTAAAATAAAGTAGCAAAGACAAATCACTCTATTTCAACTAATGTGATGTGGTTTTGTGGTACATTTTTAGTGGTTTAACACTTACTTGCCTCATTTGAAATGAAAAAGAAATTAATAGCTGTGGCCTTCTCTTTATCCTAGGGACACCATAAGATTTAAACCTAGAAAAGACTTTGTTGTTGTTTAGTCATTTTCAGTTGTATCTGACTCTTTGTGACCTCATTTGGGGTTCTCTTGGCAGAGATACTGGAGTGGTTTGCCATTTCCTTCTCCAGCTCATTTTACAGATGAGGAAACTGAGGCAAACAGGTTAAATGACTTGTCCAGGGCCACACTTAGCTAGTAAGTGTCTGAGGTCAGATTTTAACTCAGGAATATGACTCTTCTTGACTTCAGGCTTGGCATTCTATCTACTGTGCCACCTCATTGCCCTGGCAAGGACTTTAGCATTCATCTAATCCAGTCCCTTCATCTTACAGATGAAGGTGAGACATACTCAGAGAGGTCAATTTACTTGCTCAAAGTAAAATAGGCAGTATATAATATTGGGGAATTTCTCAGCCTGAGTTCCTGTAGAGCCTAGGGAGAATTCCACCCACCAGTTGGATTCATTGGGTCAGATAACTTGAATACTCAAATGGAAAAGAAAAAAAAATTATTAGCACACTAAGGAAGACTGCTTGGTGGTAGCATCTTTAGCTTTCTAGAGATTTAGTTTTAATAACTTTTCAGGCATGTTTAGGGTACATGGCCAATCAGCAGAATTCCCCAGAAATTTAGGGTAGAAAGTAACATCCCTCATAGGAGATAGAGAGTGATAAAGGGGGAATCAGCCAAGTGAAAAGGAGGAGGGAAGGTGGGTTTCTCAGAGAATATTTTCCATGCAGCTGATAGGATTTGTTATCAGAATCAATCAGTTGAAAATTTATTAAGGGTCTCTATGTGCTTGGCACTATGCTGAGTGCTGGAGACATAAAAAAGAAGCATAAGGCAGTACTTGTCCTCAAGGAGCTTACAATCTAATGGGGGAGACAATGTGAAAACAAATACATATGGAGCAAGCTATATAAAGGTTAAATAGGAAAGAATTGACAGAGGAAAAGCAATGGAATTAAGAGGTGTTGGGGAAGGTATCCTAGAGAAGCTGAGGTTATAGTTGAGATTTAAAGGAAGCTAGGGAGATGGGGAGTCACAGTGGAGGGAGAGTGTTCTGACGTGAGGGACAGCCAGGGAAAATGGGTCAAGTGAGGGTTTTTAGGATATGAACATGGGCATATTTGTAGGCAGTAGGAAATGAACCAATAGATGGAGAAACTGAACATTAGTGAAAATGAGGATGACAAAGGGGGCAATCTGTTAGGGGAAACCAAACGGAATGGGATGAGTTAGCCTTGGTAAGGAGTAAGACTGCTTCATCATGTGAGACAGGTGAAGGAAGAGAGAGGGACAGAAGGCACCTGAGTAATTGGAGATGAAGAAGAGGGGAGAAGAAAGAGTTTAAGGTAAATGGACTCATTTTTTTCTGTACAATACGAAGCAAGGTTCTTAGAGAGTCGGGGGTAAGGGGAGCTTGTTGAAGGGCAGGAAAGAAGAGGACGTAACCCAATACTTCTGCAGTTGTTGAAGAAGTCTGCTCGATCTAAGATAGCAGGGTCGAGGTCACCATTTGGACAAAGCTGCCGGTGTCTGTTATCCAAGGACAACAGTTTCCACTGTTAAGGGGTTGGGGATTATCGGCTTTACTCAGTCCTTAAAGAGTTTGTTCTATTTGATTTTTCCTTCAGTAGCAAATCCAGGTCCTGTGCTCTTTCCACTCTATTCTGCTGCAGCCCTGTGCAGAGATTGGAAAGAACAAAAGTGACGGTTCCATTTTGATCACGGATCCTTAACCTGGAATTCATGTATAGGTTTCAGTGAGTCTGTGAATTTGGATGGGAAAAAAAAAATCACAACTTTATTTCAGTAAAACTGGTTTTCTTTGTAATCCTTTGTATTTTGTTTTATTCACTTAAAAACAGTATTCTGGGGGCAGCTAGGTGGTGCAGTGGATAAAGCACAGGCCCTGGATTCAGGAGGATCTGAGTTCAAATTCGGCCTCAGACACTTGACACTTACTAGCTGTGTGACCCTGGGCAAGTCACTTAACCCTCATTGCCCTACAAAAAAAAAGAAAGAAAGAAAGAAAAAAGAAAAAGAAAACATTATTCTGAGAAGGGGTCCAAAGGTTTTGCCAGACTGCCAAAGGGTCCCAGAGCACAAAATGGATCCCTAAGTATCCTTGCTCTAGACAGTGCCCTTTGACTATGACATCCAGCCTTCCTCAGCATAGTAGATAGGCTTAGAGTAAAAGTAGTTATGCTGCTTCGTTAAGTTAGATGTGAACTGAACATGATTCATCTGAAAGAATTGCATAGCTCTGAATGAACTAGAAAAGTGTTGACTCACTAACCTATATACCTGCCATGCTTGAGCTATCACCCTGCTCTCATTATGAAATAGGTTAGATAACCTATAATCTAAATATAAAACATTTCATTTATGAAATTTCATTATCTGGTTGTAGGCGGGAAGTATATTGTAATAAACCAATAAGACAGAATAGGTGAATATTGAGTGAGAAATAGAAAGGAAAATTTTTAAATGTACTCTGTTTCCTGAAGACTATTCTGCTTTAGGGTATAAGGAAGGCTTTTACATTTTGTTTTGTTTTGTTTTGTTTTGTTTTGGTGAGGCAATTGGGAGGTTTTTACATTTTTGATGGTGAAATACATTTATTAAGCACCCACCACATATAAAGCATTGTTCTTGGTGCTAAGAGGTATAAAGACAAAAACCACAGGAATCCCTGTCCTTAAGCTTGTGTCCTCCTGGGGTGGAAGGTGGTGTACAAAATTAATTATTCATAACTATAACTAACCTGGAAAATTATATATAATTGGATTTATGAAAAATTATGATTTTATGAAAAATGATAAATTTAGAAAAATTATAATTGGGCCGTAAGTCCCTTCATGGTCGCCATTAAAATGTAGAACTATTTTTGATGACTAGCCTAATTTTGGGGGCTGAAGCTGACTGGAGGACTAATCTGGGGACTGTTGACTAACTGGCTATCTGACTGCGTTTAATTTAATGTGGGCTGTTTATAAAGTTCTACCACACTGCTCTACTCCCAAATTGATAAGCACAGGATTAAGAAGCCTCTTAACTAAACAATCCAAGCAGAGTTTATTTATGAGATACTATTTCAAATTAGGAATACAGGGAAATAAAGTACAACCTGACTGTTTTCCTGCGATCTCTTTCCACTGCGTCTCTTTCGCACCTGCTGCGCTTGGAACTTCTTGAATACAATAAGGGCCTTAGCCGCCTCCAGCCTCAGGGCACGTTACACTTTCCCTGGTTTGTATTAAGGCCTGTAACCTTCTGTCTGTCTGCTCTGTCAGTTTGCCCTTCGGCCTCTCTTTTGCCTGCTCCTAGTCCTTCTCGTCTTCTCCTGCATCCTTGTAGCCCTGTCTCTAGTCTCCAATCTTTGCCGTCTCCTCAGCCGCCTCTTGACCTCTTCTTGTCCGTCCGAACCCCTGAGTCTTGTCTATCTAGTCCGTCCTCAGCCTGTCCTCTAGTCTGTCCTTCTTTATCTAGTCCGTCTCCTTCCTCCTTTTCTTTTTTTCTAGTCCGTCCAATCCGTCCTTCAAGTCTCCTCCCTTGCTCTAGTCAGCCATTCTCTCCTTAATCTTGTCTCTCTATCTAGTCCATCCTCGCTCCTTCTTTTTCTAGTCCGTCTCCCTCTAGTCTCCTTCCTTCTTTTTCTATCTAACTCCCAGGTCTATATATACCTTTTCTTCTCTCCACTCAAATCTCGGGGCTTCCTTTGCCCCCACAGACCAAGCTAATCCACCAGCCAGAGCTGCAGCTGGTGGGGGGGGGTGGTGGTGTGTGCTCTCGAGCCTTATGCCTCAGCACAGGCCATCCGGGATCCTTCAGATAGCTCCGCTCAGGTCGGAGCTGGGGGCTTTTTTTTCCCCCCAGCTGTCTGACCTGGTGTCTTGTATAGCCCACGGGGCTTTTTCACTCAGCTGAAGCTGAGGAGGAGGGGGAGAGACCCTGAGGGCCTAAGGCTTTCTAATCTCAGCCTAAAGGTAGGGTCCCCAAATCAAAATAAATTTCCACAGTGGGAAGGAGGGATACTACAACAATTAATAATAACAATAGCTAATATTTATATAGCACATACTATGTGATAGGCTTTACAGTATGACCTCATTTCATCCTCACAATAACCCTGGGAGGTAGGTTATGTGGGAATGCTCATCTCCCATCACTTCTCTGTTCTTTTGTGGTAACCCCATAATTGTCTCAGATGTCATGATGGACACAATGTTGGATTTGGCCTCGACATCTGCTACCAATTATATTAGATTCTTTAATTTCTCATAATGGCATGAGGATAATTAGGCAGTTCATGGTTGAAGCAGGCTCATGGTGGAGGACTTGAGGAAGAACCAGACCAGGCTGGAACTCTAGACTAGATAGGCATTTTCTTAACTTTCTGCTTTAATAAATGCTTAATGCCCAAAGACTGGTGCTAAAGCTTCTAATTTAAGGTGACCACACATTAGATTTTTTAGACAACACATTTATATTTTAAACATCACAGAACTCAAATCCTACTGATTCCAGGGCCAGTGCTCTATCCACTTCACTACCTCTCTGCCCTTGACTAGGTAAGTCTCTTAATGGAAGAATGACATGGCTGTGGGAACTCAGTTAAATTGAGTGACTTTTTCTTATATGTCTTTTTTTTTTTTAACCTACGTTATGTGTATGCATGGTAAAGTCCTGTTTATTGAGCTGTGTTGAAAGTTGCCTTAGGTTTTGGGCACAAAGTTCACAAAAGGGCTGGGTGGTGATGACTCTGTAACATAAGGCCAGCAACAGCTATCTTTGACAACTGCATCTATTACATCTGAGCTCCTCCTATTCTTTTTTTTTTTTTTTTAGCAACATTTATTTTATTTTTTTCCAGTTACATGTAAGGTTAGTTTTCAACATTCATTTCTATAAGATTTAGAGTTCCAAATTTTTCTCTCTCCCTCCCTCCCTTTCCTCCCCCCTCCACAAGATCACAGCCAGGTTATATATGTACAATCCACAAGTGTTCTTTTTATCAGTTCTTTCTATGGGGTTGCATAGTAAGCTTCCTCATTGGTCCCTTGGGATTGTCTTGAATTGCATTGCTGAGAGTAGTTAAGTCATTCACAATTGCTCATTGAATAATACTGCTATCACTATGCACAGTGTCCTCCCAGCTCTGCTCACTTCACTATACATCAGTTCATGAGTCTTTCCAGGTTTTTATGGGATCATCCTGTTTGTCATTTCCTATAGCACAAGACCATTCCACCACAATCAGATTCTTCCATCATTCCTCAATTGATAGACATTCCCTCGATTCTCAATTCTTAGCCGCCACAAAGAGTTGCTATAAATATTTTTTGTACAATTTTCCCCCTTTTCTCTTTTTCATGATTACTATTGTTAACTGTTTCCCTTCCATCCTATTCCCTTCCCCATGATATTTATTCTATTATCCATCTTCTTTCATCCTATTCCTCTTCAAAAGGGATTTGCTTCTGTCTGTCCCCTCCCCCACTCTGCCCTTCCTTCTTTTGCCCCTCTCTCTTTATCTCCTTCCCCTCCTATTTTCCTACAGGGTTAGAGAGATTACTCTACCCAATTGATTGTGTACATTATTCCCTCCTTGAGCCAATTCTAATGAGATTGAGGTCTTTGAGCCAATTCTGATGAGTGTTAGGCTCATTTACTGCCCAGATTAAATATATTACTCCACCCAGTTGTGTGTGTGTGTGTGTGTGTCTGTGTGTGTGTGTGTGTGTTTGTCCCTCCTTGAGGGATCCTCCTATTCTAATGAACATATTTGAGTCAGAGAATATGGAACTGTTCCAGTAAGAGGTCATAGGACCCTGACATCCTGTATTGCTCAATATTTGCATCTGGAGAAGGGCAAATGTTGTTATTTTCAATAAAAGAGAAGAGAATGCATTATGCAAACTCTAGGCCACTTTGACTTCGATTCATGGCAATAATCTGAACAATATTTACCCTTCTCTAATCCTATGATTAGTGTATCTAGGTGGCGCAGTGGGTAGAATTGCTGGGCCTGGAGAAAGGAAGACTCATCTTTGTGAGTTCAAATCCAGTCTGTTGAAAGAAAGAAAGAAAGAAAGAAAGAAAGAAAGAAAGAAAGGAGGGGGAAGGAAAGAAAGAAAGAAAGAAGGAAAAAGGGAAAGAAGGAAAGAAAGAAAAAAGAAAAGAAAGAAATAAAGGAGGAAAGAAAGAAGGAAGGAAAGAAAGAAAGAAAGAAGGAAAGAAGATATGATTAAGCCTGCAATCTGATTCTATTAGATTGGATAACACATTTCATCATGAGTCCTTTGGAATTGTGGTTGGTTTTTGTGTTGATCAAAGTTTCTAAGTTTTTCAAGGCTGATTATCTTTTTTTTAAGGTTGATTATCTTTACAATATTGTTATTGTATGAATTTTTCTCCTGATTCTGTTTACTACACTTTGCATCAGTTCATAAAAGTCTTCTGAGGTTTTTCTGCAACCATTTCTTTCATGGTTTCTTTTAGTACAATAGTATATATACCATAACTTGTTCAGCCATTCCCCAATTGATAGGTAGCCTCTCAGTTTTTAATATTTTGCTACCATAAAAATAGCTGCTATACATATTTTTGTATTAATGGATTCTTTTCCTCTTTCCCTGATTTCTTTGGGGAATAGTCCTAGTAGTGATATTGCTGAGTTGAAGGGTAAGCACAACTTAATAGGTTTTTGGGCATAGTCCCAGATTTCTTTCTAGAATGGTTGGACCAGTTCACAGCTCCACTAACAGTGCATTAAAGTATGTTTTCCTCCAGCATTTGTCATTTTTCTTTTCTTTTTTGTCAATCTAGCCAATCTAATGTGGTACTACTTCAAATTATTTTAATTTGCATTTCTTTATTAGTGGGGCAACTAGTTGGTGCAGTGGATGGAATACCAGGCCTGAAGTCAGAAAGATTTCTCTGAGTTCAAATCCAGCTTCAGGTACTTGCTAGGTGTGTGACCTTAGGCAAGTCACTTATCTCTGTTTGTCTCAGTTTCCTCATCTCTAAAATGATCTGGAGAAGGAAAAGGCAAAACACTCCTGTATCCTTGCCAAGAAAACTCCAGATGGGGTCACAAAGAATTGAACACAACCGAAATGACTGAACAATAACAATTATTAGTGATTTAGAGCATTTGCTAGCTTGTGTTTCTTTCTCTGAAAACTGTCAATTCATATCATTTGACCATTTATCAGTTGGAGAATAGTAATGGAGCCTTTCTTGAGAACAAGTTTTATTGGGTCACAGGGGAAAGACTGGATCCTCAAAGAAGGAGGAGAGAATGATAGGAAGGGGGTCAAGAACTCAGAAAGGGGAAGGCTTGGGGCTCTGATGACAAAGTTGGCCCATTTTACAGTTTTACCTGGTCCATTCATTCATCTAATAAATATCTATTAAACATATATTACATTTCTAACTGTATTAGGCACTGAGAAAATGAAGATGAAAAACAATACATCCCTTGACTTAAAAATGCTTACAATCAGTAGTAATAATAGCTAGTATTGAAAAAACTTGAAAGTTTGCAAACTCCTTAGAAATGTTATTTTAAGGGCAGCTAGGTAGCGCAGTGGATAGAGCACTGACCCTGGAGTCAGGAGTACCTGAGTTCAAATCCGGCCTCAGACACTTAATACTTATTAGCTGTGTGACCCTGGGCAAGTTACTTAACCCCAATTGCCTCACTAAAAAAAAAAAGTTATTTTATCTTCACAGCAGCCCCAGAAAGTGGGCATTGTTATTTTAACCATTATACAGTGTTGGAGAACCCAGGAGGCTTTCTGTTGCCCCTCTGAGTTCCCCCTCCCCAGGCTTGGGCCATGGTCACTGAGGCAGCAAGAGATTCCAGAAACAATGCTTGGCTGGCCTCCCAGGGGTCTGAAGAATCAGCTGTACAAACCTCTGTTAAAGCCTAGAACAAGTTCTGACAGGTCAAGGCTGAAAGGTTGAAAAACTACTCTTATTCTCTAGACTTATTCCAGAGACTTTATTTGATTTCTTTGTGGTTTTTTGCCTTAAATACTCAGCTGTCCCAATAATAAAGTGCACACAGTTTATTACACATAATGTGGTGCTGATGTGTCAATGATTAATCGTCTCAGATCCTCAACCCCCATCATTAGGGCATTGGCCCGCAATCCCGACAACTGGTGCCCGAACAGGGACCCCACTTGGACCCTGGAGGGACAGTTGAAGCTGTGCCCAGAGTAGGAGGCTCTGTGTCATTGAGGATCATATAGAAGACCCCCCGGGAAAAGGAAAGCACGTGCTACAGGATCTGGTGAGAAACCAGGGTGGGGGATAGGATCCGAAAGAACTCTGAGCACCTCCTAGCTCGGGTTAATTAATTTTCGCCCGGTTGAAAGACATCGGCTCGGATCCAGAACGAGACAAAATGTAATTCGAGGTTTAAAAGACCTCAATAAAGATGTATATACTCTGCAGATAGTAACTGTAGGAAAAGGGGCTAAGGTAAATAGAAAGACCTTAAAGCAATTTATTAAGTTAGTATATGAACAGGCACCATGGTTCCTAGAAGGAGCTAACATTACAATACAATCCTGGGAGAAGGTTGGTGAAGCTATTATATGATCGAAACAGGAGCTCCCACTTTCCTATGCCACTATATATAATGTTATAAAATTATGTCTTGAGGATTCCCAATTCCTCATGCAATTAGAAGAAGCTACTGAAAAAGGGAGCAGTTCAGAGGCAGAAGATGAGAATGAGGACCAAGGAGATGGGGGAGGTTACAGATGGGTCAGGAAACTTTGACAAACTGGGAGAAGGGAGTAAGGAGAAAATTAGATGTAGCCAAAAAGAAACAAATGATTTATTTACAAGAGAAAGATTTAAGGCAACAGAGAACCTCCTGAGTTCCCCAACAATACAGAGGCAGAAACTGAAGCAGAGGTTAAGTGACTTGCCCATGTTCACACAGCTAAGCAAGTTATACATGTATATATGTAGATACATAGTATACACATGCATATATGTGTATAGGTATACACATATGTGCACATATATTGTGTATATGTATATGTGTGAGAGAATGATGATAAATGCTGAAGCCAAATAAAGAAAAATGCTTAAATAGGTAAGAGGAGAACCAGGAGAGGGTAGGGCAGCTTCATGGAGGTTAAGAGGGGGAGAGAGGCATTTATAAGGAAGGTTTGTTCCATGGTTTCTAGTGGTGCAGGAAGTTCTGATTGCCTGAGTCCTGAAAAAAGGCTATTAGATTAAACAAGTGGATTAACAATTAAGATGTCATTGGATTTAGCCTTTACGGTTTGCAGTTGAGAAGTCATTGGTAACCTCTGGAGTAACCTCTAGTTTGAGTAGAGTCAGAAGCCAGATAACAAAGGGTTAAGGGGTGGGTGGCAAGGTAGCAGTAACAAGTGGAGAATCCTGAATCATTTATTAGAGAAATTGACAGAGTGTCCAGACTGACAGCAGTGATGCCTATGGTACTGACAAATTTTGACTCAAAAATAACTCTAATGTATATTGTGCTAAACACATTTGTTTGATGTATGTCAATGATCAGAGAGAAAAGCTTTTCCCTTTTTAAAGCTATTTAGGCTATGTTCATGACATAGCTGTAGATTGTAGTTTTTTGACTCACAGCCTTAATACTTCCTTCCCCATTTTGTATGTTCCTGTTTCCAAAGTACCTTTGTGTTCACTTAATAAGTTACTCAGTTATTTCCAAATGGAAGGCCACCTGGAAAAGAAATAATTTATAAAAAACCATCTCAAGTACTCAAAGAACTTCTAGCATCCTTAAGTTTAAAGTGAGATAATAGATTCAAAAGCATTTTAAAGTTTGTGAAAATAATGTGTCAATCTAAGCTATTACTCAGCATGTCTAAAACTGAAACTATCATCTCATTCCTCCAAATGGACTTCATATCTTCACTTACTTCTCTTTTCTATCAATCTTTTTTTTTTTTTTTTTTTAGTGAGGCAATTGGGGTTAAGTGACTTGCCCAGGGTCACACAGCTAGTAAGTGTTAAGTGTCTGAGGCCGGATTTCAACTCAGGTACTCCTGACTCCAGGACCGGTGCTCTATCCACTGCGCCACCTAGCTGCCCCCTTGTCTATCAATCTTATTATTATTCTCTTGGCTCAAAACCTTGGAGTCATCTTTGACTTTCCTCCTCCCTTGCCCCTCAACATCCAGTTAACTCCCAACCCCTATTAGTTTTTCCTTCTTACTGCATGACTCTTCTTCACTCCTGTTGCTATCCATCTATTCTAGGAATTTGTTACCTCTTGCCTGGATTATCACAACAGACTCCTAACCTTACTCTAATTTTTCTAATCTATCTTGCACACTGTTGCCAGAGTAATCTTCTTAAAGCACTGATTCATAACGTCACTCCCCTGCTTTAAACCTTTCTACCATCCCACATTGTCTATAGGATTAAGTACAAACTGCTTAGGTGGGATTCCATTTTTTTTTCTTCAAAATTTGGCTCCAATCTTCTTCTCTGGCCTTAACTCCCACTATTTCCTAACCTCTCTTCCAAAAAAACCTTTTCACTATCACTCTAATATTTCCTGTGCATTTTCAATTCAGAATCTTTGTTGATACCATTCCCTGAGGTGGAATAGCTTCAGTTCAGATCCAATCACTTTCAAGGCCCAAGTCATTTCATTTCCTCTATGTCTTCATTGACCACCCTCATTTGTTGCAATATTTTTTTTCTTAGTTCTTAAAATTTAATGTCTAGTTTGCTTATTTGACTGTGAGTTTCCATCAAAGCTCTTTCCTTGGCTCACTTCTCTTTGCATTCTCTCCCCTCATTCCTGGGTGATCTCAGTCACTTTCATGGCTTCAGTTATGACATTTTGGTAGATGACTTACAAATCAATATTTACAGCCCCAAGCTCTTTTTTGAGTTCTAGGAAAACACCTCCAACTTTTTGAGAGACATTACTAATTGGGCGTCCCACAATCACCTCAAACTCAACTTGTCTGAAACAGAACTCCTCCTATTCTCCCTTAGCCTTTCTTCTTAACTTCCCATTTCATTTGATGGTATCACTATCCATCCTCTCCTATCCCAACTCAGCATCTCTGACGAGTGCTAGCCCATAATGTAACACTTCTAGTAATGAGGAACTCACTACTTTCCAAAGTAGCTGGTTCTGCTTGTAATGACTTTTCCTTTGTATTGAGCTTTCCCTACTGCTTCTACTGCCTTCTGGGGCCAAATAGAGCTCACAGCCAAGCTTACTCCTATATGTAGAAGCTAGGGTCCCCCTCTTCACAATAGGTCTTAAATGTCACCACAGATTCAAGGAATGTTGTGGGCCTGACCCATCTGGCAACTAAGAACCATAGCTCTTGAAACCCCACTAGTGTGTTTCTTTTACTAAATCAACCAGAAAGGACACATTAGATGGAAGAAAAGACATTTAATTAAATAGCAAAGCAAGGATAAGAAAGATCATTTCCTTACACATAGGATGATATTCTTTTGCAGGTTTTCATACCATCAGTGGGGTAGGGTACACATGCAGGAATCCATATGAACAACATGCATATAGAGTATACTATGTGGGAACAGGGCATATTAGTGTAGGGACAAACATGCTAGGTACATGGGTATCTGGGGCAATTTACATATCTGACAGAAGACCTACCAATGAATTCTGGTAGTGTCATCAATGTTGCTTTCTGTTGGGTATCTCTTTTCTGCTCTATATTAAATTACCTCTGTTGGATATGATGTCTCTTCTGGTTTTATGTTCACTGTGCTGCTCTCTGCTACTATCTTCTGCTCTTCAGTCTCTTTGGGGGAGTCATCTTTACTCTTTGCTTCCATTTGCTGGGATGTAATAACTAGTAAGCCTCTCTCTGACAAAGAAGGACTAAAGCTATTTTAGTACAGAATCTAGGTCTGTGAGCAACCATACTCAGCCAGGCAGCTAGAAAAAAACTAATAGAAGCCCTAGGATAATGATTTATTCTATGTCTTTGACTTTTTTTTATTAAATATAAAGTTTCTTTCCCTGGATCACTTGTTGACTTGGTGTTAGAAAAGTCATTTTAACTCTTGTTAAACTCCTAATGATCATCTTGTATCCTCCAAACACATTTTAGGGACTTTACCTAGCAAAACTCCACAGAAGCTGTGTGGTTCTAGGTTCCTCTCAGCAAGTATAATGTTCTCTGATTTGCTTGCAAGGTTCAGGAACAGAAAATCTAGGTATAGCTGTCAGGCTTATTGATCTCTGCTCTCCTCATTTCTGCCTTTTTTTATACTTGCCTGTCAGTAACAAAATTGTTGACCTTTGTTTAGCACTCTGACCACTGCAAAAAATGCTGGTCTTGTTATATCCATCAGTGTCATGGATATGGTAGAGGGTTCATTTAGAATCAGAAGGGATTGTAGAGGTCACCTGTTCCAATCTCTTCATTTTATAGATGAAGCAATTCAGGCCACAACTGGTTAAGTGATTTCCCCGAGGTGTTTGCTATATGCATCAATATTTTCAAATAATATGAAGTATAGTACTAATATTATAGCTTATGCTTTCAATTTTTAATAAATCTGCCATTTGCCCAATTTCTTTCAGCCTTTGGTTCTGTGCTAATTGAAACAGCTACATTACAGGATCACAACAGGGAAGGGAATGCAGCTGAGCAGAGGGAACAGAAAGGAAGCACCCTCTTTTACACGTGCAGCTGTCTTTAGCCAGGAAATATAAGCAGGGAGTAGCAAGGCTTCCTTCTCCCCACTCATATTTAGAAACCAATTCTTACCACACTAAAGGGCTTAGGGGAAAAGGAGGAGAGAAATAGGGCCTTGCTGCAGTAGGGTGAGGGTGGCTTTCTCTTTGGGTCTATTGGAGTATTTTCCTGGTTGTTTTACTATTTACCTGGGAGGTCTACCTTGCCAAACTGTTATGAGCTTCCTGGGGTTTTTGGGTAGGTAGGGGAAATCATCAAAGAGATTTGACCTGATGAACCTATATGACAAGGTCAGTGGAAGCTTTGTTCTTGGCAATACCTTCTGAGCAATCACCTCTTGTATAAGATGTGTTTGTATCGGAGGTTGGGGGACCCTGACAGTCAGAGATCTTGTGACCCTGACAAAAGGGACCATCTCCTTTCTTTTGGTTGTGAGAGATCTCCATTTTGTATTAGGGGAGACTGACAGGCAGAAGAATCAATCGTGACTTGACCTAGAAGAGCCAAATTTCCTATTCACAGGCCAGGTCTCCATCTGGTAGATGTAACTGCCTCCTTTAGTAGAAACAGTGTGGCACTTGGTTCCCTACTGAATAGCATTAAACCAAAACAGAAGAGGAGTGGGGGAGCTGCCAGTCTTTTTTAGGCAGCTACAATTGAGAAGAATTGCCATTAGTGGGGTTTTAAATATTGCTCAACCCTTTTAAGAGCCCTCTCCAAATAAAACATTAAAGAAATTTAACAACAAAGATTGTAAGTATGAAACTCATAGTTATTCCATCTATATGGGCACTTGTAAAATTTATAACATGCCTTTATTTAAAGAAATTTTTATCACTACCTTTTGTTTTTACATCACCCATGTTTCTCAGTATATTTCTTCTTTTTCCTCCTCACAGAGAGCAAACTCATAACAAAAAATAAAATAGAAAAAAATGTAATTCAGCAAAATGAACCAACAAAAAAGTATAATAGATTCAATGTTACCTATTGACTCCTGCATATTGTGGAGCATGTTTTTAAAAAAACAGCTAAAATTGATTTCATGATTTTTTTTGGGGGGTGGGCAGGGCAACAGGGGTTAAGTGACTTGCCCAGGGTCACACAGCTAGTAAGTATCAAGGGTCTGAGGTCAAATTTGAATTCAGGTCCTCCTGAATCCAGGGCCAGTGCTCTATCCACTGTGCCACCTAGCTGCCCCTCATGATTTTTGAATATCACTAAACTCTGGTTTCAAGCATGAGAACTTTAAAAACAATGTGTGTTTTTTTCTTAGAAACCATGTGGCTGCAACTGACCTGGGCCACTTCCCTGAACTTGTGAGGTAGGCAGGACTGCCTTTGTTTCCTACCTTTTTTCAACTTTTTATCCAGAGCCTCTCCTCTATCTCCCTTGCCTCAGATATGTATCTCATTTTCACATGATTTTATGCTCAGTTACTACTACCTCACCCAGTAACATTTACATTTTAATAAGCAACTTTTTTTTTTTTTTGGCAGAGCAATGAGGGTTAAGTGACTTGCCCAGGGTCACACAGCTAGTAAGTGTCATGTGTCTGAGGTCGGATTTGAACTCAAGTCCTCCTGAATCCAGGGCTGGTTCTCTATCTACTGTGCCACCTAGCTGCACCCCCCCCCTTTTTATTTTTGCAGGGCAATGGGGGTTAAGTGACTTGCCCAGGGTCACACAGCTAGTAAGTGTTAAGTGTCTGAGGCCGGATTTGAACTCAGGTATTCATGAATCCAGGGCCAGTGCTTTATCCACTGTGCCACCTAGTGGCCCCCCAAGCAACTTTTGAAGAATGAGAAACCTTCTAGGCCCAAAGGAATGGATATCTAATGGTGGAATTTTAGGCATCATGATATACCATTTGGAGAGACCTATTTTGGGGTATAGAGGTAACTCTATAAGATATGTTCCTTCTGAGAGACAGTAAGTTGTAGAAGATAGAGAGTTGGCCTCAGAGCCAAGAAAACCTGGGTTCAAATTTTAGCACTGACACAAACTAGCTATTTAGGGCAAATTAACTTCTCAGGACTCCTGGTGACCCTCTAAGTCTACAGAGAGATCTCTTTTGGTATAGGGAGTTTTTTTCACCAGCTACTTCCTACATTAATGTGATCACAGGTGGGGTCATCACTAATCATTTTTACTTACATCTTGCCACTGGACTCTGATGACTCTGGAGAAGAGAGTGAGGCTGATGACTCTGCCTCACTTAAATCCAATTCACTCGCAAGTCAAGACGTCACCTCCATAATGTTGTAGGTCCCAAGAATGAAGGACGAACAACAATTGCAGGGGTAGCCCCTTCTCCCTTCTTTTTCCCTCCCTCAACTCTCCAAATAAATAAACACCTTGAAAGCTAGTCCCACACCTCCACACAGCAATGTGTATGGGGAAAACAGGGAAAGACTTTTCCTACTGTGATGGTGTACTATAATGGACAAAGGCAAAGACTAAGTTTAGCCACAAAATGTTTATATCAGTATTCTGATACCTATTTATTTTAATTGAAAAATAATCTTGGGGTGGGGGCAGCTAGGTGGTGCAGCAGATAAAGCATTGGCCCTGGATTCAGGAGGACCTGAGTTCAAATCCAGCCCCAGACACTTGACACTTACTAGCTGTGTGACCTTGGGCAAGTCACTTAACCCTCATTGCCCCGCAAAAAAACAAAAACAAAAGCAAAACAAAACAAAAAAAATAATCTTACTTATAATCTTTTTTTTTACAGTGATATCTCTCCCAGATGACTTTGGCCTTTGCTTCCCTGCCTCATCATTCCATCGAATCTTCCCTTGTAACAAAAACAAAAACAAAAACAAAAACACCTCCCCCCCAAAACAAACCCGCCACCACCACCAACAAAAATACAGTTAGGCAAAACAAAGTCAGCACCTATCATTTACTCTCTGTTTCTGCTTATAGAAGGGAAACATCCTTCCCCACTGATAGCTATTTGCAGAAAACCTTCTGCAAAGTCTAACCTTGGAGACGAGCACGTTTTGGAAGGAATAGCAGCCGAAGTGACTCGGGAGCTGGAAGGCACCAGGCAATGAGTTATGGAGACTCATCGATTGCAAAAATTGGATTGGGGGAGTCCCATTTCATTCTCTGTGTCTGAGCCAGCCCCTGTGGTTTATGGCCTTTGTCTACAGCAGCTCATACATAGCTGGGGTCACAGAGAGACTATAGGAACTTCAACAGATCTGGCTTGAATTTGTCAATAATGGACTCTCATTTTTCTTCATCTGAAAGGCTCCAATCTATACTTTGAAAAAAATTGCTAAGAGATGAAAGAAAGAAATGGTTTCCTGGCTAAGGACTCTCAGGCAGCCATTTGGACAGGTCCTAATCGCTTGGCCTGCATTGCTGCTGTTGGACGCTTACCTGGCTGACATAGAGGATTCCTGCTTTCAAACAGCATTAGTGTGCTGGTCCTATGTTGTCACCAAGCCATAACATAGTGACTCTCATATGCCAGTCAGTCAGTCAAGAAGATTTTAGTAATCGCCTACTGTGTGCCAAGAGCTATGCTGAACACTGAAGATACAAAGAAAGCCACAATGAAGTTAAGCATTGATTAACCACTTACTATATGCTAGATACTATGCTAAGTGCTGAAAACCCCCCAAAAAGGAAAAAACAGCATCTTTCCTCAAAGAATTCACATTCCTATCAGTGAAACAACTTGTAAACCTCTATGTACATATAATATATAAGTATATACACATATTTATATAAACATGCACATGCATACACACATATACATATATGCATATACATATGCATACACATACTCATACGCATATATACACACACATATATTTTTGGACTCAAACCCAGACCTTCTTGACTTCAGGACCCCAATTTCCTCTCAGCTACATATAGGTACTTTGTAATTTCTTGTTGAATGAATGGATAAATGAATGGTACATGTTCTTGGCTGGGATTTTTAAAAAAATGTCAATAAGGCAGGAAACTGGTCATTAACCATATATGTTAACATTAGGTCAGGGACTCAGGGATCAAAGGTTAGTTAAAGTTGAAAAGAGAGCTTAGTTGTGGAAGAAATCTTTTAAATAGAAATGTCAATAAGAAATCATTGACCCCAGGGCCATAAATCTAGTGTGAGAGTCTCTTGGTGCTCCTTATCAGTAGCACAGGGATATGCTGTAAGTGTTTTTAACAATTGGATTTCTGAGAAAAAAAAATGTATGAAGGATTCACTTTTAAGTTTATTCTTCATTATTAGAATTTTCTCTTATTTAGTCTTGGATGATCAACAAGACAAATCAAGCCTGATTTGTAACATTTTTTGAAAATTTAAAAAAACTTGGACTGACCATATTGATTGGATTAAAAAGAGAAAGAAATCAAATATGAAGAATAAGAAAAAAGCAGAGAGAAAAGGCTGAGACAACTGAAAAAAATGGGAAATCAAATTAAAGAAGGAAAAAAGGGCCCCTGTAAGAAATATTTAGAGGGATCATCCAGTATCATTATGCAGGCAATCTAAGGATTATAGTGTACTAAAATTTGGTTTAAATGAAGCAACCTTTCTAATATTTAATTCAGCTGGTCAATATTTTGTTAATCTGGTTTGTAAGTGTAATTATAATAAATGCCTTAACAAACATTGAATAATTAGTCTACCTGGTTTGAGCCGGCTCCAGCACACCCCTCCATTAGAGCATCATTTTGATGACATGCACAAATATAGGAAGGACTGAGGAAAATTTGGTTAGCTAGTAAAAAATACCAGAGGGTTGAGTAGCCTTTTTTAGTTGTTGGGCAAAGCTTTTTTAGATGTGTCCTCATGCTATTTCAACTGTTATTCAGAACATAAAAATCTTGGGCTTGAGTTGTTTTCCTTGAGAGTAGTGCTGACTATGGTAAACATATACCATTTGGTCATCCATGGTATGCAGCAGTGATTTCTGTGTGGTATCAGCTGGTCATGTTGTGGGGCCTGGAATAATACCATAATACCATCAAAGAATTGAAATTGAGAAGCCACAAAGAGTAGTGGAAAGGCCTATGGTAGGCATGATCCAGCTGTAGCACATTACAAATAAGGGATGATGGGGGGCAGTGGTACAAAGGATTCTTCCAGAGCAAGGGATAACTGGAAAGAAAGATGGACCTATCTCACGGTAAGTAAGGGTGGGGGATGTTTGGCAGATGACTAATCTTTTCCACTGGTATCTGGGCAAGGTGGAGAGAATGAGAAGAAAACCCCTAGCATGCTATGCCCTGTGTCACATTTACAGGAGGGGCATGTGCAAGAGTGACACAGGACAGGCAGGCAGGCAGGAGTTTCTATATCCTTACAGGGAATATCCATAATGATGAGATCACAGAACCACTGGAGGATTGGCATATCAGTTCTAGTGACAATGCGAATTTTATACCAAGTCATGGACATTAAATACGATAATAGATTAATGTAAATTGCTCCTTTGAGCGAGCTGGGAGGAAATGTATTTTTAAAATCTGAATTTACAAAGAAAAATGTGCCATATTTTAGAGGAAGCTTGAAAGTCGAAATGGAGGAGGAAGAGAACTCTTTTGAACTTTAAATTAATGCTTCTAATGCCACTCTCCTGGGCTATAAATTACAGAACAGATGCTAGCGTGCATTCCTAGTGGAAATTCCTCACTTGGAACTCCCTACCAAGATTAAATCACAGATCCATTTCCATCCGTCTATTGCTATTAGGAAGGGCTTCTCTATAGCTCCCTCTGCTGGAAAGTATGGAATATAATTTACTTAATTTTACAGGAAAATAAGATAAAGAGGGATGGAGTTAACTTTGAAACCTTCCAAAATGAAACTAAAAAAAGCTAACATGCCTTTTTCCCTGAAGAGAATAATCTGGGGGCAGTAGTTAGAAAACGAAAAGATGGCTTGAATAAAAGATAATACTTGAGTAGTAATAAAAAGAATTGATTTGAAAGTTATTAAAAACCAGTTTGGGAGAGGGATGGGGGAATAATGATCGGCCTTTGGGGTTGGAAGGGGGTTCAGAAATTCAGATGTCTCTCTGGTACAGATGACCAAAAGCTAATAGTACTTGTTTAGTCCCTTGTGATTTAAGTGAAAAAATGCTCAGTGCTCTTTATAAGTTTGTTGTTCAGTTGTTTCAGTTATACCTGACTCTTTATGACTCCAGTTGGGGTTTTCTTGGCAGAGATACTGGAATGGTTTGCCATTTCCTTCTCCAGCTCATTTTACAGATGAGGAAAGTGAGGCAAACAGGAGTTAAGTGACTTGTTCAGGGTCACATAAAGCTAGTAAGTGTCTGAAGCCGGATTTGAACTCAGGAAGATGAGTCTTCCTGACTTCAGGCCTGGCACTTTATCCACTGTGTCACCTAGTTGCCCTTCTCTTTATAAGTAGCACCTCATTATGGTAGAATTATGAACTCTAGGGGGTAGTCTTACCAAGGAGGCTGTGAAACAAGATGCTAGTGATCAGATTAGGAGAACCAGGAAAGAGCAATATCATGAAAACCCAGAGAGAAGAAAGTACCAAGGAGAAGAGAAGGATCGAGAATGTCAATGACTGCATAGAGGTAAAGAAGGGGGAGGCCTGAGAAAAGACCATTAGATTTGGCAATTAGATGACTGGTAACTTTAGAGAGGATGGTTTCAGTTGAAGCAGGAAGCCAGATTACAGATGATATAGAAAAGAGGAAAGCAAGAGGAGATACACAGGGTAGATATCTTTCTCAAGGAGTTTATCTGAGAGGGTGAGAAGAGGAGGATGACAGCTAGTGGGGAGGGTCAAGTCAAATGAGGGTTTTTTTTTAAGGATAGGAAAAACATAGATATGTTTGTAGGCTGATGGCAAGCCCCAAGTAAATAGGGAGAGGTTGAAGATTATAGAGAAAGTGAGTGAAAATGATAGCAAAGGCAATCTGTTGGATACAATGGGAGGGGGCACTTGTTGATGAGGGACAGTGGGAGGTTGCCTTGGCACAGAGAAGGGCCACCTCTTAATCATCGATACAAGTGAAAGAGGAGACAACAGGGAAAGATGTCTGAGGGATGTGAGATTAGACCAAGGAGAGAAGAGGGACATCTGGGTAAATGACCTCCATTTTTCCAGTGAAGTATGAGGCAAGGTCCTCAGCTGAGAGTGTGGGAGGGTGGGATAGGAAAGGCTTAAGGAGGGATAAAAAAGTTCACATAGACTCTGTGGTGAGTGGAATAGTGAATAGAATTAGGGAATGGGTTAAACTCCTTATAATTTGTCAAATTATTCACCTTCTGGGAGGCATATTTATTAGACAACGGCCTAGTGTGTCTCATCATCACAGGGTACCTACCTACTAAAAATCATCATTCTACAGGGAATTCTTATATGGCTAAAGTAGCAATTTGTACCATTTACCATTCTGCCCTTTTAAAAGGTTTTCACACCAAAACAGTATCTTCCAAAATCTTCAGATATACTAGAAGTATACTTCATGCCACATAAATCTAAGGTCTCAGTTGAGGACTTAACCAAGCCGATTGAAAGATACCTTTAGAAAAAAAAATTAGCCCCACCTACAGGCAGCTGTGTGACTTACCATCAAGTGGAAGTTGGTCTTCTACTTGGTTAAGAATATATTAGGCTGGAGGGGGCAGCTAGATGGCGCAGTGGTTAAAGCACTGGCCCTGGATTCAGGAGTGCCTGAGTTCAAATCCAGCCTCAGACACTTGACACTTACTAGCTGTGTGACCCTGGGCAAGTCACTTAACCCCCATTGCCTCACAACAAAAGAAGAATATATTAGGCTTATTCATTTTATTCTAAAATTTTTTGTCATTTAAAAGATTTATTGATTATTTAAAATGTGATAGTCATTTCCCAATTAATTACCATCCTCCCTCAACTTCCCAACACACATATTATAGAACCCCACTTTGTTCAAATTATGCTTCAGACACTTGCTAGTTTGGGACCCTGGGCAATTTGCTTAACCTTTCTGAGCCTTAGTTTCCTTATCTGTAGAATGAGGACAATAGCATCAACCTCATTGGGTGTGACCTGCATGAAGATACAGCAAAGAAGACTAAGAAAATGATCAAACCTATAGGAGGAAGAGACCAAAGAAAGAGGAGTATCATGAAAATCTAGAGATGAGAGGCTCGTTGTGAGAACTCAGTGAAATAATGTATGTCAGGCACTTTGGAAACTACAACTGATAAAGAAACTAAGAATGGTAAAGATTGTTATTATTAAATAATTTCTGACAGAATAGGTATCATTTTACATCTGGAGGGTCCCATCTTTCTATTGAGAGTAGTTCTCAGGATATCAAAATTGGATGATGCATTGATCTGAGTTCTGATAGCTTTTGTTGCTATTTTCCATTATATTTATTGTTATCTTGGTTTTTGCTAACTTTCTTCTGCATGAGTTTATCCAAGTCTTCCCAACATTCTCTAAATTCTTCATATTTATCATTTCTTATGACACAATCATATTATGCTTAAATGCCACAGTTTGTTCAGGCTTTCCCAAATTGACAGGCACCCACTTTGTCTCTAGGTTCTTGCTACCTCAAAAAGTTCTGCTTAAAAATTTTGGTATAAACGGGACCCTTTTCTTGATCTTTGATCTCTGGGTGGAATGGTCAATACTGGTAATGTTGGGTCAAAGGATATGAACAATTTAGCCACTTTTCTAGCGTAGTTCCATATTGCTTCCAGTATAGTTATACCAATCTGTAGCTCTATCATGAATATGTTCATATGCCTTGTCATCCTCTGGCCCCTTCAACAAAAATTTTTAAATCATCTTTGCTGATTTGATGGGTCAGAGTTGTCTTAATTTGCATCTTTCTTATTATTAGGGATTTGGTCCATTTTAACATGTGGTTGCACTTTTTTTTTTTCCTACTGGAAATTCTTTGTATTCTCTTACCACTTATCTATTGGCAGCTCATTAACTTTCACAACAAAATGGGAACTCTTTCCCCTAGGTCCAGTACCTAAAGCCTTAGTCCTGCTTGAATCAAGAATATGGAATATCATTTCTAAGCACTTCTCAGAAAATCCAACTGTGAATTGATTCTAATCTGGCATCTGTCGGAAACTCACTTGAGAGATCTGAAATGACTTGAGTTACAGAGACAATAATAAATGGAAGAATCAGGATTTGAACCCATGTCCTCAGTGTATTATAGTTCAAATTCCAGTGCATGGGTTTGTTCCTCTTGAAATTCTATCCATTCCCTAGATTCTGCCATTAGGCTTTCTGTTCTGTTTTGTAAATTAAAAAAAAGATTATGAACTGCTTGAGGAGTGAGCTTGTAATTAGGGAATGTAGTCTCACCAGGCATATGTGTAATATTTGTAATGCACTTTGCAAATCTTAAAGCACTTTATAAGTGTTAGCTATTATGCTCCTCAGTAAATATGCTTTTTTTGGTGGGGCAATGAGAGTTAAGTGACTTGCCCAGGGTCACACAGCTAGTAAGTGTCAAGTGTCTGAGGTTGGATTTGAACTCAGGTCCTCCTGAATCCAGGGCCGGTACTTTATTCACTGTGCCACCTAGCTGCCCCCTCACCAGGCATATGGAAGTATTTTGATTGCATGATTGGCAATGCCAGGGTAAAAGAACCATGGTTAACTGAGATCCACATTAACTTGTTTTTCTACTCATTATCTTTAAAAAATACCCCAAACCAAAACACACCTCTTTATCAAAGCATCTGAACTTAATATTATCAAGGACTAAGTATTATGTTGACACAGGTAAAGTGAGTTTGGACAGAATAATTCTAAGAAATAATTTGGTACTTTTCTCTCCAACTTTGCACTGCTAACAGTCACTGTTGAATATAATGCTGGTCTTAAGGCCAGATTTTATAAAGATGCTTTTTCCCTGGCTCATTTTGTATTCTTCTGCTGGAGCTAAACATCTTGAAGGCTCAGGGACTTCAGATCATCTTGGTATCAGAAGCTCCTTGGACAATTTATCCTTAATTTTCAGGCTGTTTGTAGCTCTTTTCCATTTCAGTCACAGATGTGAAGATCCCTCTTCAGAACTGAGTAAAAAAGGGGTAGCTTTAGTTTTTTCCTTCTACCCCCTTATCAGTCTGGAAGGTTTGCAATTGTCCCTGTTTCCCCTGCCTTCTCCCTGCCTATTCAAGTCAAAAGAGAAACAATTACTTTGGCAAAGATAAAACCTTATGACTAGTTGCTGTCTAATCCCAGATAGCATTTGTTATGCACTTATATGCCAAGCACTGTGCTAGATGGTAGGGAAATGAAGAAAAATAAGAAACCGACTCTACACTCAAGGAGTTTTTATTCTAACAGGGGAGACAGCATGTACTCATATAAGTGCATGTCACACACACACACACACACACACACACACACACACACACACACTTATGAAACAAGTACTCTCTGGCCTCACTGCCCCAGAAGAAGAATTCTAGTGGTACCCTTGAGGGGCTGTGGTTGGTATCTCTCACCTACTTCTATTGGCTTGAGCTCCCACAGGTGTGTTCTCTCTGTCCTGCCCTCCCGTAGCTCCAAGTGTGACAAGCAACCCAGTTTCATGTACTTAATTAACATTAATTAACTTTTGTAAAGAGTTATTTACTTTGAAGATTTAGCAAGAACAGATTACAGAGTGGGCTGAGAGGATGCTGTTTCTAAATAGCATGAATCCCACCAACTTCATTTCCAAATGTGCCATAACTATTGAATTGAGTCCTCATCTCGGCTGCATTTGGATTGAGTCCCCAGAGTGCTAGATTGGCTGCAAATACTGGCTTCTACTTGACTTCTGGACTTTGGGTGGCTAACTCTCTTGACCTTTTGATGTTCACAAAATCATATTCATCTCCAACCCCTTTCACCTAAAACGAAAGAACAAATACCAAGGCAAAGAACCAAGGCTGTTTTTCATGCTTCGCACGTGGCCTCCAAGGGCCAAGGCCTCTCCCTTCACAGCATTGAGTCTCTTCTCTCACTGGGTGCCATAAGGCAGTAAGAAGTAGCCCTGAAGAGAAGGCCCGAGGCCACAAGTGACTTTTTGTATGTGTGTGTGGCAATGAAGGTTAAGTGACTTGCCCAGGGTCACACACCTAGTAAGTGTCAAGTGTCTGAGGCTGGATTTGAATCCAGGGCCGGTGCTTTTATCCACTACACCACCTAGCTGCCCCCCACAAGTGACTTTTGGACTGACCCTCCCTCACCTCCCCAATTTGGCTGTTACAGTCAAAAAGACTACTCATTACCCATGGTTAGTAGAGTGAAACCAGTTCCATGATCTCAGAAGCAGGCTCCCCAGCCTCTTCTACTTGGGGAATTGCATCAGATGCACTCTGTGCATTTTCTTAAGCTCAAGGTTCAGTGGCCAGGCTTCTGTTATACATACACAAAATAATCTTGGATGGGATGGCACTAGCAGCTAGGGATAAGGGTAGAGGGGAATCAAAACAAGGCAGCTATGCGGCACAATCGATGGAAGTGGACCTGGAGTCAGGAAGACCTGGATTCAAATCCAGCCTCAAACACTTACTAGTTGTGTGACCTTGGGAAAGAAACTTAACTTCTCTTTGCTATAGTTTTCTCAACTGTAAAATGGGAATAATAATAGCATTTATCTTCCAGGTTTGTTGTAAAGATCAGATGAGATCCTTGTAAAGTGTTTATCACAGTTACCACAGTGCTTGGCACAGAGGCATTTAATAAATGTCTATTTCCCTTCCTTTCTTCCTTCATTCTTTCCTCCCTTCCTTTTTTCTTTCCCTTTTCCCTTTCTTCTTTTCCTTTCTCCTTTCCTTTCTTCATTCTCTCCTCGTTTCTTTCTCCTTTCTTTTCTTTCTTCCTCCCTTCTTTCTTCCCTCTCTTCCTCCTGCCCACCTTTCCTTCCTCCTTTTCTCCCTTCCTTCCTTCTTTCCTTTCCTCCTTTTTCCTTCCTTCCCTCTTTACTTCCTTTTCTCCCTCATCTCCTCCCTCTTTTCCTCCCTCCATCCTAAAGAAATGGGAGAGGGACCATTCCATGTGAGGAGCTGCAAGTGTGGTCTGTATGACTGGATTGTACAGTGAGTTGAGAGGAGAAATGTATAGGAAGACCAGAGATGCCAGAAATAATATTATAGGAAGGCACCACCTAGAAACTATTCAAGTCCTTCCTGATCAGTCTGTGGAATCAAAGAATTCAGAGCAGGAAGGGATCTTACCCCTTCATTTTACAGATAAGGCCACTGAGGACTGGGGCAGTGAAGCTGTTTGACTGAGGTTATGGTGGTGGAGCTAAAGAGTATTAGGGCAGGGATTTGAATCTGGGCTTCAGCACACCACACGTTGTCTGGCAAAGCAACGACTTCCTGTGGTCATTCATAAACACCTGTAATTTTTAGATAAGGAATATGTCAAAGGGATATTGTTCCTTTCCATAACTCTTTAAAGTGACATTTAAGCAGACTATTTTAGCAAGGGTTTAACATAGAAATTGAGAGCAATTTTACTCTGTGATCAAACAAGTGACCAGCAGGACAGAGGAAGAGGTGGGGACCTGGAGAGGATGGGGTGGGCAGTGCTAGTGACAGACTGAGAATATGGATGACTGTTGGCACACCATAGTGTTCCCAAGTCACACACTCAACCACCTCCTTTTTAGAGAGGTTTTTTTTTGTTGTTGTTGGTTTTTTTTGCTATTAGTTGAAAAGTTCTCATTATTCGACAACTAAATATCAAAGTTCTATGGAAAATTCTGAGCTGACGTTCTTGAATGACCCAGACAGAAAGAATCCTGGCAACCAAGCTGAGAAAAGGAGGAAATTAAAACAGAAGAAAATAAATAACTATTTCCTCTCACTTCCTCAATTAGAGCTCAATGGCTGAACAAAAGAAGGAAGTATCATAAACTCCTAAAAATGCCTTACTGTTTGGAGAGCTTCTATGTGGTATTACCAATGCTTCTTTCATTCAGGTATCCCACTCAATGATTGATAGCTGGCATGGTTCTTGGAGTAGGACAGTTGAGATTCTTCAGAGCAATCCTGGGGGAAAATTCTGTAGGGGAAGGTAGAATTGGGAATAGATTACTGTCCTAGAGTCAGAAAAATCTTCACCCATCTGAGACATTTGGAAATTGTGAGAAAGTCTCCTTTTCTACATAGATAAATAGCTACCCCTGTCATTCAAGGTGTGTTCTCTTGGCACAGATGTCATCTTTTTCTCTCCGTGGTGCATATCTGGAACTCCCTGGAATTTGGATCAGACAAGGAGAATATAGGTTTCTTTAGTCCCCCATCCATAGTGCTTCCAAAGAGCCCTGGATTGGATGTCACAGGAACTGAGTTTAAGTTCTGGTTCCACAGTTCACTTCCAGTGATTGCTCTGGACAAGCAGCACTTCTCACTGGAATTATTTCTGCATCTGGTCTGTAAATCAGATAATCTCTCTCTGTCCTTTGTCATCCTTGCTACATGCTACCATTGACCTTAAAGGAGCCTCTTCCTTTGTCATGGGATCAACATAGGGAGACTCTGTACATCTTCCCACCAAGCCATTATCATCCATTAACACCTAGTTAGAAATTAGTTTATTAGGTAATTACCTGGAAGGAATTGGTGATGTTGCACAGGCCATTTCACTTTTCTGGGTCTGTTTGTCCATCTATCCTACCTTTGATATTGTAATGATTGGAATGATGCCACCTACTGGAGACTTGCTGTGGGAAAGCTCTGCCATGAGGAAAATGACTCAGAGGGCAAGGCCATGTGGCTTTTCCTTGGCGTCAGGAAATGACGTTTGCTCATGGGTGCTGCCTATCAAGGCTACCAGCCAATCAACTTGAGGAGCCTCCTATTTTCTGGGAGGAGACAGGAAGGAGGAAAGAGAACCTGCGCGGAGAGCTCTCGCTCTTTTGGGTTCCTGACTTGATGGTGGTGGTGGTGGCAGAGGACTTCACAGGAAATTTGAGGAAAGATAGGAATGCCAGGCTGTTGGAATTCTGTTCTCAATCTTTTTCTTTCTATTTTTCAATAAACCCTTAAAAACCTAAACTTGTTTTATCAGTGATTTTAGTCAGTTTCCCCCAAAACTGGGGGAACAGATTAGAATCCACATTTAGAATCTTAAATTACACAATATTGAATACTTGTGTAACATAGGCAGGGGTGTTCTAATGAATATTTAACAACAGGCTCTCTGGGGAGGGGGAATATACTCATAACATATTTTTAAGTTTAATCTGCATTACCAATATTTTATCCATCATTTTTCTTAAGCTAGACAATAAAGAAAAAAATAAATCAAGCTATGATTTATACTTTGTTGGTTTCTGAGCTATAAATGCTCACACTGGAAATTTCAATATCTTGCAGGTAACAAGCCACATCTGGCACACCAGTAGATTTAGGACAAATAATCTAAGCTTTCTGGGCCTCAGTTTCCTTCTTTATAAAATGAGGGGGTTAGTCTAGATGGCCTCTAAGACCCCTTCCATAAATCTATTATCTTATGATCCCCAGTGGCTGTCTGTCCCTAACTGTTTATTTTCTATATACTTATGTATTTACACATAGTCTCCCACCAAAGAATGTAAATTGCTTGAGGACAGAGATTGTTTCATTCTTTGTCTTTGCACCCTAGCACCTAGTACACTGTAGATGCTTAGAGAGTCCTTTTTGATAGATTGCTTCATGAGAGGATAACAGAGAAACCCTAGAGACACCATGACTTAGTAGATAAAAAGTGGGCTCCCATCAGGAAGACCTGAGGTCAAATACTATCTCTGACATAATGACTATGGGACCCTGGGCAAATGACTTGACCTCCCAGTGCACCATGAAATTCTGTGGTCTAAGGCAACCTAGTTGGTGGTAAGTACTTCTTTGCATTGGTAGAGGGGGTTTCCTTTTTGCCTTCATCTGGAGTTCCCTATATCAGTGAAATCAGGGGCCCTCTTCAGCACAATGCCTGGCACAGAGTAGGTCCTCAATTAATGTCTATTGACTGTCAACCCTGTCTAATCCTCCCCCCAAAATAGAAACCATTCATTTATTAGGGTCCAGCTTTTTGTTTTGTTGAGAGCCCAGTTTCAGAGAATACGAGAAATGTAAATCTCTTCTCTTTACTTTTCTTATTTCTATCTGAACCCCCAGAGCACTGGGCTTTGGTTCTCTCGTGACCACTTGTGCTTCTGTTTGCCAAGTTAGATCAGCCATCTATTATCTTTCATCCTTCCTATATGACACCATCACAGCCCTTCTGGGGGGTTTCTTCCTTTGTTACAGGAAAATGCAGGATGATAATCACTAGCATTTATATAGAGCTTTAAGGTTTATAACTTCACAAATATTATCTCATTCCATCCTCACAGTAGAGTAGTGGGGTAGGTGTTATTCTCATTTTACAGATCAGGAAATTGAGGAAGGCAGAGGAGTGACTTGCCTAGTGATTCAGCTAATAAATCTCTGAGATCTGTTTTTCACTTGGGTCTTCCTGACTCTAGGTCCAGGACTCTATATACTGCATATCTCTTCTGTCCACTAAGTTGTTATGATCCTTATGATGAGTTAGTTTATTAAAAAGTTTACCTAGGGGGCAGCTAAGTGGCGCAGTGGATAGAGCACCGGCCCTGGAGTCAGGAGTACCTGAGTTCAAATCCGACCTCAGACACTTAACACTTACTAGCTGTGTGACCCTGGGCAAGTCACTTAACCCCAATTGCCTCACTTAAAAAAAAAAAAAAAGTTTACCTAACAGGACCGTAAGGGAATGGGATAGGCAACAGTACTTTAATGGGAGAGATTGAAGGGGAGCAAAGAAAGGCCTCCTAGTAGAGAGTCCTGAGCAGGTAGAAGCCTGTGAGGATTGTTTATCCTTCGTTTTATTTTATTTTATTTTAATTTTTTTTTCATCCTTCATTTTAGAAGAGAACCAATGACATCACGATGTTGGGATATGGGTGATGTCTTGACTTGTGTGTGAATTGGATTTAAGGGAGGCAGAGCTGCACAAAGTCATCGGTCTCACTCCCTCTTCCAGAGGCATCGAAGTCCAGTGGCAGGACAAAAATCAAGATGACTGGATGACTTTGGCTTCTCCTATGTCTGCCCAAGCTCTAAGCATTACATAGCTGTTGGAGTAAATTGTTCTCATCCACCCATTCCACTGGGAGAAGTCTTCATAAGATTGGGGCAGACATCTCTAATTCCCAGTGGGTGTGAAGACTGGTTTAGCCCATCTGCAGAGACGGTTTTACTGAGGTGTGCCTGCTGCATATGCTACAGCTTCTTGGAGGCACAGGTGAGAGTTGGGTGACAGGTGGACACCAAAGGGTGGATGAGCAGTGGGGTATGAGGTGTTCAAGGGGGACTAGCACTTCTGGCATGAGGGCTTGCCTATTGAGCCCTTTTCTGGGCTGCTTATTTCTTTTTTCTTTCTTTCTTTTTTTTTTAGTGAGGCAATTGGGGTTAAGTGACTTGCCCAGGGTCACACAGCTAGTAAGTGTTAAGTGTCTGAGGCTGGATTTGAACTCAGGTACTCCTGGCCGGTGCTCTATCCACTGCGCCACCTAGCTGCCCCTGGGCTGCTTATTTCTTGAGGGTATTGGCCTTATGCTGGTACCTAAAAGCTCTGCTGGGGAGGTGGCTCACCTATGAAAACTCTATTTGTCCAATGCACAATTTTGCCTCAGGATCACTCAACACAGGTACAGATTTAGTCATAATATGTGCATTTTGGGAAAAAAAAAGCAGTGAGATCCTGTGATCACAGAATTCAGCTCTGGAAGCGACCTCGAGGTTATCATCTCATCCAGCCTTCTCATCCCAAGGGAACGGCATCTACAACAATACTAATTCTTTATTTTTTTTGCAGGTTTATTCTGAAGCTTTACTGCAATTGACTGTTAAGTTGAATTGTAAATTGAAGTAGCCTCTTCACCAGGCAGTCTGAGAGGCATTTACCAAATGCCCATCTGTCCCTGTTTAGACAGTGCTTTATAGGTTACAGAGCTTTCACATGTATTGCCTTGTTTTAGACAACAGCCCTGTTAAATTGGTAGCATAAGTATTATTCCTCTTTTCTAGATAAGGAAATTGAGGCCCAGAAAAGTGAAGTGACTGTGCTATAGAACGGGGGTTCTTGATTTGGGGTCCACAGATACAGAAGGGGTCCAGGGAGAGATTTTAGGGAGTCTGCGAACCTCAATGGGAAAACCCTATTTCTTTTTTTTAATGACATTTTTATTTAGTTTTTAGTTTTAAATTTTATCCCTCCTTTCCTCTTTCCCCTCTCCCCTCCCTGAGGCAGTTGGCAATCAAATATAGGTTATACCTGTGAATTTATATAAAACTACCATATTAGTCATTTTGTATAAGAAAACTTGAATAAAAAAATGAAATAAAGTGAAAAACAGCATGCTTCAGTGTGTTTTCAATTAATATCAGTTCTTTCTTTGAAGGTGGATAGTATATTTCATCATTAGTACTTTGGGATTATCTTAGATCATTAAATTGCTGAGAATAGTTAAGTCATTCACAGTTCTTCATCAAACAATATTGCTGTCACTGTTCATGACATTTTCTTGGTTCTCCTCACTTCACTATACATCAGTTCATACAAGTCTTTCCAGACCTTTCTGAAATCATCTTGCTTGTCATCATACAAGTCTTTCCAGACCTTTCTGAAATCATCTTGCTTGTCATCATACAAGTCTTTCCAGACCTTTCTGAAATCATCTTGCTTGTCATTTCTTATAGCACAATAATATTCCATCACCATCATATACCACAGCTTGTTTAGCCATTCCCCAATTGATGGGCATTTTTTGATTTCCAATTCTTAGCCACCACCAAAAGAGCTGCTATAAATATTTTTGTACAAATAGGTCTTTTTCTCTTTTGGGGGATGTCTTTGGGATATAAACCTAGCAGTGGTATTGCTGGATCAAAGGGTATGCACAATTCTATAGCCCTTTGGGCATAGTTCCAAATAGTTCTCCAGAATGGCTGGATCTTTTCACCACTCCACCAACAGTGGATTAGCATCTCAGTTTTCCTATATCCCCTCCAATATTCAATATTTTCCTTTTTTGTTATATTTGCCACTCTGATAGGTGTGAGGTGATACCTCAGAGTTGTTTGGGTTTGTTTTTTTTGGTGTTTTTTTGGGGAGGCAATGAGGGTTAAGTGACTTGCCTAGGGTCACACAGCTAGTAAGTATCAAGTGTTTGAGGTCAGATTTGAGCTCAGGTACTCTTGAATCCAGGGCCAGAACTTTATCCACTGTGCCACCTAGCTTCCCCCAGAGTTGTTTTAATTTGCATTTCTCTGATCAATAGTGATCTAAAGCATTTTTCATTTGATTATAAATAGCTTTGATTCCTTTGTCTGAAAACTGCCTGTTCATATCTTTTGATGATGTATTAATTGAAACCCTATTATTTCAATATAATTGTTTTCCTTTGTAGTTCTGTGTATTTTATTAATATAAAAATATTGTTTTGTGAAGGAACCCATAGATTTCGCTAAACTATCCAAGTAGTCTTCCATGACACAAAGATTAAGAAAACAGGGTCTTGGACTTTTCTTTTCTCTTCAATCTCCTTCATGATCAATAAAATATAAAAAAGATTTTTTTGTTTGGTCGATTTTTGCAATTATTTTTCAGTATATATTTTTTCTTCCCTGAGACAAAAAATATATATTGAATGCTATATTTATAGGTAGCTTGGAGGCACAGTGCCTAGATGTTGGACATGGAGTCAGGAAGACCTGAGTTCAAACTGAGCTTCCAAAACCTAGTAGTCCATATGTCCCTTGGCAAGTCACTTAACTTCTGTCTACCTCAGTTTCCACATCTGTAAAATGATAGTAATAATAGCATCTACCTCTCAAGCTTTTTGTGAGGGTAAAATGAGATACTTGTAAAGCACTTAAAATTACATAGAATAGGGGCAGCTAGGTGGCGCAGTGGATAAAGCACCGGCCCTGGAGTCAGGAGTACCTGAGTTCAAATCTGGCCTCAGACACTTAACACTAGCTGTGTGACCCTGGGCAAGTCACTTAACCCCAATTGCCTCACTAAAAAAAAAAAAAAGTCTAAAAAAAATTACATAGAATACTAATTATTGTTGTTATTAAAGAGATCACTTTTTAGGGTTGCAACTTTTGTTTGGGGTACTAATTTGGGTAGTTTCATTACTTTTAGTGTATAGAAATTGGCCTGTTGGATAAGAGAGTCTAAGCTGTGTTTATATAGAAAGTAATTAAGTTAAATATAATTTGTTTCAACAACTACCTGTCTGCCAACTGGTTCCACCCTGCCAGTAAAAAAAAGCCTTAAATGGTATCTTTTCTACATCTGCTTCCCATGACTTTTCCTATAATTATTTTCAATCCTTGGCACTGGGTCACACCTAGGCCTGCTTCCTTGGGCTCTTCAGGCTGGCTACTCATGGTCAAAAAGGGAACATTTGTGCATACTCCCATAACAATGCCTTAAATAGGCCAGTTTTTTTCCCCTGCAAGTTAAGCAGGTGTAATATGTAATTTTTTTTTTTTTTTTGCCATAGGCCAGTGAACTACATAGTAGTTGAGGTGGTGACTTGAAATTTATTCAAGGAAGGCTTTAAATGTCAAACTGCTTATAAGCTATTGAGTCGATGAAGAGAAATATGAAAACTATTTCCTGAAATGCCTGGACACCTAATTCAATTTTTTGCCTTGCCTTGGTTAAGAGAAACCAGCCCTTGGCAGATATACCACTTTCACTATGCATTGCAAATGTGTGTGGGGTGGATCTGAGGGAGTTAGCGGCACTGATATTGGTATAGATATATAAACAATGAGATGACACTGACTTCTGGTACTATCTACAGAAAGAGATTCATGTGGAGTGAAATGAGGGTAGGGAAGAGGTGAGATGAATATTTAGATAGCGCTGGGGGAGGAAATGTTAGTAGAGAGAGGAATGTGGGGGGCTGTATATAGAATTTGGTGGGGAGGTGTCTATCCTAATTAAAACTGTCAACACATTCAGTAAGTCAGTCAACAAACACTATATTAATAGCACTCTTTACTTACATAACAACTAGAGTGGTTGCTGGTGAAGTTACAAAGCACAGAGAATATCTTTCATTGTAGCACAGTCTAATCTGCTAACCTAGAAAATACATATTCATTTTTAGCAATCAGCAATGTTTAAATATTGCAACAAGGAATTTTACATTTATGAAGGACAACAGGAAAAGCATCTACAGTCAGTGAGAGGCAAATGTGGCCAGAGCACAAAAGAACTCATATGTCCCAAAAAGTCACGTCCCCTTCAGGGTCGCCAGTTTGGGAGCTATTGTGCATATTCCAAGCATGGTTCATTGGCTTCAAGCCCTTTTGGAGTTTTCCTTTTCAATTGCCTTCAGAGTCTGTAATATATTCTTTTTAACATCTACAACCGTTGCAAGTATTTGTTCTTTGAGCATGGTTAATGAACTGAATGGAGTTAAGACCCCGAGGCTGTTAGGGCAATCTGTTTTATGCTTACTTCTGGCAGAATTTTGTTTAGGCATAGCCATAGGCTGTTTTGCTGAAGTGAGAACACCTGTCTTCCATCCAAGACTGTAATATTTTTGGATTTGGACTTTCCGTTTGTTTGTTTTGGTCATCCATAGCCCCATACTCAGGGTTCTGTGCTTACCTGGACTGAGATCAGTCTCAGAGGCATGGTGAAATAGTGGAGAAACAGCTAGATTTGAAGTCAGGAAGACTGTGGTTCAGGTCCTGCCGGTGAAACATACTGGCAGTGTAACCCTGGGCAAATTACTTAACCTTTAAATGCTATAGGTAGCTCTGTAAGACTATAAATTTCAGAGAAGGGGCCCACCTGCATTGGTAGAGGGAGTTGGCTCACCCAGGAGATTCCTCTATCAATGACTTCACAGGACTGGTTCCTGTCCCTAACTCTAGTGCTTCCTTTGGTAACTTTAGAATAGAAACGAATATAGGGCATGTCTCGGTATCCAAACTTATAGGGAAAACTCTCGGTTGATATTTCTGAAATGGTCAAGTCTGAAATGAATGAAGACTCCTTTTTATCAGCCCCACACAAAGAAAATAATTCTGACCTAAAGCAACCTGAGCCAACCAAGATTCCCAATTGATGAGACAAAGGAAATATCCTTCCCAAGGAGGTGTTTCTGAATGTGCCCAGGAAACACCTTCAATAGGAAATGTACTAAAAGTCCCAGAAAAAGATTGATCATCCTTAAACCTCTCTATAACTATATAACAACAGCTAACATTTATATTAGGCTTTAAGGTTTGTAAAGTGCTTTACAAATATTATTTCATTTTATCCTCACTACCTCCTCCTTCTTTAGAGATAGGTGCTATTATTATTTCCATTTTTCAGATGAGGACACTTGAGGTTGAGAGAAATTAAGTAATTTGCCATAGGTCACAGTAAGTATCTGAGACCATATTTCAACTCAGGTCTTCCTAGGTGCTCTATGCACTGTGCTATCATCTATCAGTCTATCTATCAATCAATCAATCTATCTATCTATCATCTCTCTATGATCTATCTACCATATGTATGTATGTATGTATGTATGTATGTATCCATCCATCCACTCACCGACCCATTCATCTCCCAGTCTTCCTTTCTGGGATAGAAACTGCTGACCACAAACCTTCCAACAGCTAGATGGCTTCATCTAGGTAGGAGATCCCATGGGGAACATGATTCTGGCACTAGCTACTGGTCTTTTCTTCCTTGTTCCTCTCACCTATTTCTAGCAAAATGGGACATGGAACCTAAAAATACAAAACACAATAACAAATCTGAGATGCTACCCATTATAGATCCTGACCATAGATGCACTCAACTTCAGCATAAAGTAATATTCTCATAATCTGATTGAAGAAGCCTGGATAAATACTTGGTACTCTTCAAAGAGGTGCTGAGTGGCAGATATTCTGGAAGAAGAGGATAGCGATTTAAAAAATCACACAGAAGGTGATGGGTAGAGAACTCTTGGGAAGAGATCATAGCTAGATGACACATGTAGCAAGGACTTGGGTTTCCCATAAGCACAGGATAAAGTTGAGAGGCAGCAAGGTATAACGGAAAGAACTTTGTTTTGAAGTAAGAGGACCTGAGTTCAAATCTTATTTATATTTGCAAATGATGAACATAGTCCCTTTCAAAATGGCTACTTTGGAAGTTATACATTTACTCTAAAGACTTTGCTACTGTGGGGGAAAGAAAGCCTTAGATAGTAAGAATAGGATTAAAAAATGCGATTAAAATCATTGTATATACCAATCCGTCAAGCAATGTTCATCAGGCACTTTGTTAGATGCTGGGGATACCAGACATTATTTTTTTTCTTTTTCTTTTCTTTTTTCTTTTTTTGCAGGGCAATGAGGGTTAAGTGACTTGCCCACGGTCACACAACCTAGTAAGTGTCAAGTGTCTGAGGCTGGATTTGAACTCAGGTCCTCCTGAATCCAGGGCTGGTGCTTTATCCACTGCGCCACCTAGCTGCCCCCTCAGCATTCTTTCTTTCTTTTTTTTTTTGGTGAAGCAATTGGGGTTAAGTGACTTGCCCAGGGTCACACAGCTAGTAAGTGTCAAGTGTCTGAGGCTGGATTTGAACTCAGGTCCTCCTGAATCCAAGGCCGGTTCTCCATCCACTTCGCCACCTAGCTTCCCCCAGCATTATTTCTTAAAGGAGCATGGATTTGGAGATGGAAGGGCCTTGAAGGCTATATTGTCTAACCCTTTCATTTTACAGATGAGAAAACTATGTATGGGAAAAGTTAAGTGTTTTCCCCAGGGTCACACAGCTAATAAGTGTCTGAGGGATAAATTGCCTGCTGCACCCCGCAGCTGCCTCCATGGACAAATGTTGTCTTAATACACTTAATTCACATCCTTTTCCCCCCAGCATAATGTTGCTATTTGGGCAACTTTGTCCATGACCTTTGACCTTACGCAACTCTTAACTTTGGAGGAAACCTCATATCCCAGCAGAGTCTGTCTGCCTGTTGTCTGGAGAATTTGTGTGTTTCAACTCCCCTTCAGTTCAGTCTTCTGTAGCAGGATGGAGTGAAGTGTATCAGATCTTGTATAGAAGAAAAAGGCGGGGGGGGGGAGAGGAGGAAGAGAGTGAGGAAGAAGAAGGAGAAGGAGGAGGAGGAGGAGAAGAAGAACGACGACGAAGAAGAAGAACGACGAAGAGGAGATAGGAGAGAGAGAGAGAGAGAGAGAGAGAGAGAGAGAGAGAGAGAGAGAGAGAGAGAAAAGAGGAGGTTATGCTGAGAAAACAGGCAGGGAGACAGGCTGGCTGGGGGAGGGAGGGAAGCTAAAGCTAAGCAGGAGACAGCAGAGCAAAGCTTGACGCAGCAGCAGCAACAGCATTACAGACAGGGATCTCGATCTCTCTCTCTCTCTCTCTCTCTCTCTCTCTCTCTCTCTCTCTCTCTCTCTCTCTCTCTCTCTCTCTCCCTCCCTCCCTCCCCTTCTCTCTCTCTCCCCGGCTCCATCCCCAGAACCCTCCACCACCCCCCACCCTCTCTTTCTCCTTGCCAGTGTGTGTGTGTGTGTTTCGGGGACGGCGTCACCAGCCCGGGTTCTCTTTGGCGAGAGGAGAGAAGGAAGGGACTGGGAGCCGGGGGGGTGGAGGCGGGGGAAGCAGGGCGGGAGGGAGGGAATCACCAGCCATCGCTCTCACTACCAGCATGTCTGGCCAGCGGCAGCCTCTCCCGCTGCCGCCGCCGCCGCCGCCGCCGCCGCCGCCTCCCCGGGGCTGATCGCGGCCCCATCCTCCGGCCGCTGCCGCTGCCTCTGCCGCTGCCGCTGCTGCTCGGCGGGCAGCCCGCGTGGGTGTCTCCCGGAGGTTTCCCGCTCCCCGGGGCCGCGGTGTATGTTCGCCTCCTGCCACTGTGTGCGGGGAGGCAGGAGGACGATGAAAATGATCCGCTTTCGGAGCTCGAGCATCAAATCGCTCAGCCAGGAGATGAAATGTACCATCCGGCTGCTGGACGATTCCGAAATCTCCTGCCAGATCCAGGTGAGGGCGGTGGGAGTGCGGCCGGCTGGGCGGTGGGCTAAGGGCTAGGGGAGGAGGAGACGGAAAAGGGGAAGCAACGGGGAGGGGGTGATTTCCTTGCTGGAGTTACACTTGCCCATCCTCGAATGAGGGAGCATAGTCGGGAGATCCGGAGTCAGGGCACTGACTGCCGTACATGTGGCACGACCCTCCCTGTCCACCTCGGCCCCTCCACCCTTTAATCCCTTCCTACTGACACCTGGACGCGCCCCTTCCTCCAGAAGCACAGACATCTCGTGCATCGCCCCCCCCCTTACTCTTCCTCTCCCAGCCAGCCAGGAGGGTGCACTTTCATTCACCCAGGCTCCCTTCTCTGCCCCCCCCCCCGCCTCCTCTCTGTGGGCTTCCTTGAACGCGGGCAGGGGGCTGTCGAGCAGCCTGGGAAAGGGGCATTCTTCCCTGTGCACTTGAACTTAACTCCCAACTCGCCCTTCCCCAGCCTCCCTTGAACGCCGGTGGACCGTGCACCGTGCACCGTGCACCGTGCACCTTACACCCGTGCTTCGGTGCTCCCAGCCAAGCCGCTCCCAGTCTCTGGCCCCGAGCCCCCACTCGCCCTCCCGGCACAGTTTACTACTGGGGTGCACGCACAGCGGCGAAGTTTCCCCCGGAGTGGGGAGGGTGTGCGCCCGCCCGCCCGCCTGGGCAGCCCCGGGAGCTCCAGACTCTCCTTCCAGGCTGGGAAGGGTGCGGGGGAGCACGCCGCTTCTGTTGCTAAAAGAGGAGCTGTCACGTCAGGGTGTTTCTGCGAAAGGAGTGTTTGATGCTGCCGCCAAGGAGCCCAGGGAAGCTTGGATGCCGCGGGGTGGGGGTAGGGGGTGGGGTGAGGGAAGAAGCTCCGTTTTGCATAGTTGTGCTGTTAGTTCTTTCTGGTTGAAGTTTGAAAAGAGGCAGCCTCAGGACCAAGGTGCATTTTTGGCTTATAAGGCCCCATGATATATGTGTGTATATGTGTGTGTGTGTGTGTGTGTGCGCGCGCGTGTGTGTGTGTGTGTGTGCACGCACACCTCTGCCCAGCCTGACTCTATTCCATTAAGGGTGCCCACTCCACGCCCCGAGAACCCTGCCCCTTCCTAGGCATCATTTGCCGCACTTTTTAAGATCGCCTCCTTCTCAGGGATTCCCCTCTTTCTGTCCTTACCCAATGCTGATGTACACGGCAGGGACTCTGAAAACACAAAACAACCAACTCCATTCAAACCCATTTATGGTGTGCGGGGCACATGCTGAATGAAAGAGCGAGCATTTCTCCGTTTTCTTGTGTGAACTGTCACGCTACTTTGTACCAGAAGAGTGGCTGGCTTTAAAAAGCGAAAGCCTACAATGGCTTTAATCTCTGAGTCCAGTTTGCCACTCCTGATTCCCCTGGAGGAGTCTGGCTTTCAGTGTAATATTCATAAATAATAAAGGCACCAGCAGAATATGTAGTTTTTATGGTACCACCGACTCTGCACAAAGATGGGTGATCATCGCCGCTAGATTAAATTTCTGCATTTTGCTTTAAGTTGTACAATGGGGAGCACATGATTTAAGGCAAGGCAGCTGTTGAAAACACAACTATTTGGGGACTGTTTCTGAAAGAACTGATAAGAATTCTCTGCTCTTTTAACCCTCTTTTCCCCTACTCTAATAAGGGCTAAAACATTCTTTAAAGGCCATAAGTCTTCCTTGACTTTAGCTGAATACATCAAGCAGGGCCTATATTTATACTCCTGCTGCCCTGGGAGCCAACAAAGAATAAAGATTCTCATTGCAGAAGAGTTTGGAAAATGAGGCAATAGCATTTTAGGTCAAAGACTGCTGTTTGTTTACAATTTTTTTTTAGAGTTGCTAGGGCTCATTCTTCATCTTTAGGGTATTACTTAGGGTATTACAGCCATACCTTCAGGATATTTTAGAATAATCCTGATTTCAACAGAAGCCTTTCTAACAGGGTTCTAAAAAGCATTAGATCACTTATCCTGATTTCTGGTTTAGAAAATCTGGCCACCATATATCTTTGGGTTACGTTCCTCTCTCAGAAAATCTGTGTATGACATATTAAGAATAATCATAGTGAATCACAATTATGCTTTAAGATCACAAAAACACAAAAATGCTTTGAGAATTTCCAACACCCTTGGAGTAACAGGTCACTGTCAGACTAATGTGGAAATATGTTTAACGTGACTGTAATGTATAAACCTATATATATCACATTGCTTGTTGGCCTCAGGAAGGGGTAGGGAAGAAAGCATGGGAGAAAAATTTGGAACTCAAAAAAAAAATCTTTACATGTAATTGGAAAAAAATTAAATTAAATAAAAAAAAATAAAAAAAGTCACTGTCAGAGAATCAGAAGTCCCCCAAGTTTCCATTTGTTTGAACTAAACAAAGAAAAGGCTTTTGTGTTTTGTGTTTTTTTTTTTCTTTTGGTCTGAAGAAGAACAAGTTTTTTCTTATTAGAAGGGCCTGGGAGGGTTTAAAAATTTCGTTTCCTTGTTTTTTTTTTTTCTTTTTCATAGAATCACAGGTTTGGGAGACAAATTTTTATATGTTATCCTCTTCCTTTTGAACGAAGGTCCACTTTGATTCTCGTCTGTAAAGAATGAAAAGCTCCCCCTTCCATCTCTTTATTTATTTATTTTTTTTAGGAAGGGGAAAGAACACTGAACTAGAAGCCAGAAGACCTGACTTTGAGATGGCTGCCCGACTCTGTGACCTTGGACAAGTCATTTGACTTTTCCAAGCCTCAGTTCCCTCATTTGTAAAATGTTTGCTAAGATGCCTTCCAGCCTCTTTTAGGGACCTATTCCAGGGTTTAATAACCCTCAGTATCAGGAACCTCTCACTGATTTTGCACCTGATGCTGGAGGCTGCCCAGGAACAGCAGGGGATTGCAGACACATGTTTCACTACTTACTGTCGTTCACAGTGAAGGAAGTCAGTCACCGTGGTAGGGCTGTTGCTGAGTTAGCTCTAATGAGTGTGGAAAATTGAACTGCCCTGCACGGTGGCACAAGGGACAGTAATATCCTTGCAATTCTCACTCCCTTTGTGTGTGTGTGTGTGTGTGTGTGTGTGAGTGTGAGCACCCTGGGTTTTTTAAATGTACAATTTATTTAAATGAGCTCCTATGAACTAGGTTCTGGAGGCTGGGAGGAAAGCTAGGTGATGAACTGGGACAAAGTATGGTGGTGGTGGGTATATAGATCTCAGAGGTGACCTGGGGATTTCTGGAAACCCGAGAGCTATTGTTGGAAGCATTTTTTAAAAGGAAAAATTAACGTTGAAAACTGGTGATATAAGTGGATGAGGTTGGGTAAAGCAATTGGAGAAATGATGGTGATGAGTTTTTTTAGGGTTTCCTAATGATCTCTTTTCAAGAATGGATAATTCTTAAAGAATGAAAAATTTTATTGTGGTTCTTCTTCTTTTTTTCCTGGGCAATGAGGGTTAAGTGACTTGCCCAGGGTCACACAGCTAGTAAGTGTCAAGTATCTGAGGCTGGCTTTGAACTCAGGTCCTCCTGAATCCAGAGCCAGTGCTTTATCCTCTGCACCACCCAGCTTCCCCTTAAGGCCTAGCTTCTTAAACTGTGGGTCATGACCCCATATGGGGTCACATAACTGAATGTAGGGGTCACAAAAAATTTGGCAACAGTAAAAGGTTATGTATACATATACCTATATAACCCGGGTTGTGTAAAAATCTCTCAAGTGGAAAAAGTTTAAGAAGCCCTGGTCTAGGGCCCCCACTAGGCTGCCCTCCCCACTTCTCCACATTGCTGAAAAGAGCAAGGATCAACATGAAATCGTCCATAAGGGCCCTTAGTTATTTAGTGCATGAGATTTTCAGTTCAATTCAGTAAACATTTAACACTAGTTCTGTGCAGGGCCCCGGACAAGGGTTGAAGGAGGCTGCCAAGATGAATAAGATATAATTTTGGCCCTTGGGAGCTTGGAGTTTATAAGTGCCAAGAGGAAGCAATAATAATAGCTGACATTTATATAGCACTGGAAAGTTTGGAAAACGCTTTATGTGCAATTATCTCATATGGGTTTCATAATGACCACAGGAAGTAGTTAGGATAGGTATTATTATGCCTGTTTCACAGATGAAAAAACTGAGGCTGAGAGAAACAAAAAGTGATTTGACCAGAAAGAACTTGGGTTCAGATTTATCTTATCCCCTCCTTTCCCCATTCCTCTTCATCCTCTGGGACCCGGTGACATTGGTCTCTGTACTGTTTCTTTCCCAAGACACTTTTATCTACCTGCTGTGTGTCTTCGTTGACCCTAATCCAAGCCTGGAACTCTCTCCCTCCTCACCTCTGACTTCCGTCTTCCCTCTAGCGTCAGCTAGAATCCCATCTTTTATAGCAGGCCTTTCCTGCCTTCCCTCAGAGATTCCAGCTTATCCTGTATATGTTTTGGCTGTATTTAGTTGTTTGCCTATTGTCTCCTCCATTAGACTGTGAGCTGGTTGAGGGCAGGGACTGTATCAACTTCTTTGTCACTCCAGTATTTAGCACAGTGCTTGGCACTTAGTAGGTGTTTAATCAATGCTTCTCATTTGATCCCCCCTTCCCGCCCCCTCCCCCCCCAACATCTTTTTCTCCAGAATTCAATCTTTTGCTGAGTGTCAGGATTGAACTGCTGGGCCAAAGGTCTAGGAATAGCTCTCTAAGTCAGAGTCAGGGAGGATAAAACACCAAGTTTTTCCTCCCTGGGTGCTCTTTCTTTTTTTCTTTTTTGGTGGGGCAATGAGGGTTAAGTGACTTGCTCAGGGTCACATAGCTAGTGTCAAGTGTCTGAGGCCGGATTTGAACTCAGGTCCTCCTGAATCCAGGGCCGGTGCTTCATCCACTGTGCCATCTAGCTGCCCCCTGGGTACTGTCTTTCAAAGGGATCCTTCCTTTTGGCCTTTCAACTTTGTACCTGTTGAGATGTGCAAATTTAGAGCCATCTCCTCTCCAAATGTTCACGTGGATCTGTGGTAGAGCATTCCTAGCAATTTCACTGACTCCATGTCAAGAATTTCTTATTTAGATGATGTCCAAGGTCCCTTCAACTCTCAAGTGGTTGAACTGGTGATTTGGCCCTATTTTTGTTACTGATCTTTTCATCCAGACACATCATAGATTAATGTAGGATCAGGAATGCAGTTTGTTTGCTTATGTAGCCAAAGAGTGAGTAGCTTTTAAAAATGCTCATTTCAAGAGGTTTGTTGTTGAGGAGGCACTTTGGCAATGAATAATTTTTAAAGGGAAACAACTTAGTGGGCATATTCATCGGGAAGCATCATGGTTAGTTACTAGGTGGTGTGTATAATTGCGAATACTGTGGTATGTTTTTCATTGGATCAAAAGTGCTGATTCTGTAAACATTTTCCTTTGATTGTGAATGTTTAGTCTAAGTGTTGGAAAAAGTCAGCAGTTCCCCATGATTTGTACAGTGGTGTAACTTCTAGGGGAGCTAGGTGTTGGCAGTGGAAAGTGTCCTGGGCCTGGAGTCAGGAAGACTTATGTTCTTGAGTTCAAATCTGGCCGTAGGCACTTACTAGCTGTGTGACCCTGGGCAAGTCATTTATCCCTGTTTGTCTCAGTTTCCTCATCTGTAAAATGAGCTACAGAAGGAAACGGTAAACCATTCCAACATCTTTGCCAAGAAAACCTCCAATGGGGTCACAAAGAATCAGACCTGACTGAACATCAACAACAAAAAATAGTAACTTCTAGGGGAACAAGCCTAGGGGAGAAAGTAGAGGTTGAGATGTGGCTAAGAGGAAGAATTTCCAAAGGTCAGTGTTTGAAGGGAAAACTCCAACACTGTTTCCCCAGCATCTCTCACACAGGTACCATACCTCAGGCTCTCATCCCTTCTTGCCTAGATCATTGCAACAACCTTCTAATTGGTCTTCCTGTCTCAACATTTCCTCCCTCTGGACCGCTCTCCCCGCGACTGCCAAACTGGTTTTCTCAAACCTCGATCTGATCATTTTACTTCCCATCTCAATCAATTTCCATGGTTCCTTATTTCTTCTCAGAGCAAAAAAAAAAATTGCAAACTTCTGTTTAGTTTTTAAGGCTGTGTGCAACCTCCCCTCAACCTTTAGACTTATTGATTTCTATCTAGACTGCTTTCTGAGATCCAGCCAAACTGGCCTGCCTCTCTCTTACTATGGTACTGAATCTCCCATCCTTGTGGTTTAGGATGTCCTCTTTCCTCAAACCAGTCTCAGAATCTTTGTCTTTCTTTAAGACTCGTCTTCAACAACCCCTTCTGAATGGTTCCTTATCTTACCCGAATTGCTAGTGCTTTCCCTCTGAAATGACTTTATGTTTACTGGGTAATGTTTGTCTATGTATATATAATACTTGTATACTTAGAGATCTATCCATATTTCTCTGTGTATCTATCTATCTGTAAAATACTTATATGCCTGTCACCCTTATTAGGATGGAAGATCCTTGAAAACAAGGATTGTTTTCTTCTTTGTATACCCATATATACCCATGGCATAGCTCAGGACCTAGCATATAATAGACACTTAATATATGCTTTTGATTGATTGATGGAATAGGGAGCAAGAGCATATTAAGAGAGCTGAAGAAGGAATATTAAATGATAAATACCTATTTGTCCTTCCACTTGAGGTCTCCTACTTGGCACTCCTTTTATGCCATGGGCATTGCTGGGAATTTGGATTTGTAGTTGAATAGGAAACTTAACATAGTGACAGACATCATTATAGCAACTCAGTAAATATTTTATTGATCATTTAAATAATCCTTGCTCCAGGAGAGGGCTTTTAGCCTATTTCTTTTTCTTTTCTTTCTTTCTTTCTTTTTTTTTTTGCGGGACAATGAGGGGTTAAGTGACTTGCCCAGGGTCATACATCTGGTGTCAAGCATCTGAGGCCAGATTTGAACTCAGGTCCTCCTGAATCCAGGGCCGGTGCTTTATCCACTGTGCCACCTAGCTGCCCCTCTAGCCTATTTCTTTAACTACAAATAAAAGGAGTAGGATGGGGGTAACAAAAAGAAATAGATTAAAAAGTCAGGAGACTAGGGTACTCTAATGACTCTGATGAGAACCAGTTGTATTGTCGTGGTAAGTAATGTTGAACCTTTGGGCTTCTGTCAGTTTCCATATCTTTAGAATGGAAGGGTGGGATACGGTGATCTCTAAACTACATTCTTCCTCTAAAATTCTCTCTCTCTCTGTGTATCAGAAATGGTAGATCTTGAACCTAGCTCTTCTACTCTGAAACCAGCTCTCTATCTCTCACTGCCTGTGATGGTATAGTGTTATGTTTAATAGAGGAGGCAGTTAGGTGGTTCAGTGGATAGAATGCTGGGCCTGGAGTCAAGAAGACCAGAGTTCAAATCTGGCTTCAGACACTTAGTAACTTATGTGACCTTGGGCAAGTCACTTAACCTCTGTTTGCTTTAATCTGCTGGAGAAGCAAATCACTGCAGTATCTGTGCCAAGAAAACCCCATGGACAGTATGGTCCATGAAGAGTCTGACACAACTTAATGACAACAACAATTTAATAAAAACTTGTTAAATTGAATTGGTTCTATGATAGCTAACTCTAAGCCTTGAATATGCCTCTTCTTTTCAGAAATCTCTTCTGAATTTAATTCCTTATTATTTTCCCCTTATCACTGAAGGATTAAAAAAACAACCCAGCAACCATGCAGGGTTAAATCATGTTTCAACATTAGCATTATAATAACAAATCTCTGCATAGTAGAATAAGCAGATATCCAAGCCAGGGCCAATGCAGTATCTATTTATTAAAAAAAAAAATCTAGGAGCAGCTAGGTGGTGCAGTGGATAGAGCACCAGCCCTGGATTCAGGAGGACCTGAGTTCAAATCCGGCCTCAGACACTTAACAATTACTAGCTGCCTGACCCTGGGCAAGCCACTTAACCCCAATTGCCTCACCAAAAAAAAAAATCTAGATAACTAAATTCCGGGATGAGCCCCCCCCCCAAAAAAATTGAACAATTTCTTAGGTTTGTTGCTTTGGGATTTAATCTGTTTTTATTAAGTATTAATTCAACCCTCTAGTGGGCTAAGAGACAGCTGGAGCACTTTTCTTCAAGTTATTTAACAAGAATGTTTATAGAACCCTCATCCTGTTTCAAGGCAGAGTATTAATTCATTGCCTTGTCATAGATCATAGCCTAGACCCGGAAGGGACTGTCGAGATCATCTCCTCAAACTCCCTTATTTTTACAAATGAAGAATTTCAGGCCCCGTCAGGTCAAGTGCCTCACTGAAGGTCATTTAGATGCTAACATAACTGATGTGAACTTAGGTCCTCTGACTTCAAAGCCAGTGCACATTCTGCTAAATGAGGAAACCAAAGGCCCTTGGATCCTTCTCTCACCTAAGTCATTATTCAACAGAATGTGCTTTAAGCTAATACATGGAAATGAGGCCACATACTAATCTTACAAATAGTTAGAAAACCCTCTAACCTTTAGAGGTTATAAAAGTCCAAGAGATCCGATTTATATTCACAAACACCCCACTTTTTCCTTTAACAACTCATTCTGTTGGTCCCCTTTAATCGTTACTTCATATTGTGATTTGTGATTTCATTTTTGTGGGCATGTCCTATAGGTGAAGAAGGGCATACTTAATCTTTTTTTTTTTTTTTTTGGTGAGGCAATTGGGGTTAAGTGACTTGCTCAAGGTCACACAGCTAGTAAGTGTTAAGTGTCTGAGGCTGGCTTTGAACTCAGGTCCTCCTGACTCCAGGGCCAGTGCTCTATCCACTGCGCCACCTAGCTGCCCCCGGGCATACTTATTCTTAAAAATTTCTTCCATATCTTAATGGGAAGTCTTCGTGGTTTGAGATAGATGAAAAACTCAAGTCTTAGTAGCCAACCCTCTGCAACGAGTCTCTTTGAGCTAACCTAGACTGATCTTGAGATGATGAGTAAGCAGCTCATGGCCAAAGGCATCCTTGAACCCCTTAATGCTTCATAAAAGCCTATTAGAACTTGCCCTTGGCTGCCATTGACTTGGCATGGCTTTACCATGATTCCACAGCATAGGAAGTGAACATGTGGGAGAAATGTGATACATTAAATATCTTTGTTTTTTGTGGGGCAATGGGGGTTAAGTGACTTGCCCAGGGTCACATAGCTAGTACGTGTCAAGTGTCTGAGGCTGAATTTGAACTCAGGTACTCCTGAATCCAGGGCTGGTGCTTTATCCACTGTACCACCTAGCTGCCCCCCTGCTCTTTAAGAGTCATCACTTAGTTGATGAAAGCTCAACTCTCATTTCTTTGAGGTCTCAGCTAGTGCCTGATGCTTTCGTGGAGAGGTCATGTGATATAATAGAATGAGTACTGGACCATTAATCAGTGGATCCTGGCTCTAGTCCCTGGTCATGCCAACTAATTAGCAATGAAAACTTGAGAAACTCACTTAACTTTCCTAGGTCTCAGTTGTAAAATGAAGAGATTAGACTAAAATGACCTCTGATATCCACTTTTGCTATAGATGTACAATCTTTTTTTTTTTTTTTTTGTGGGGTAATGAGAGTTACGTGATTTGCCCAGGATCACACAGCTAGTAAGTGTCAAGTGTCTAAGGCTGGATTTGAACTTGGGTCCTCCTGAATCCAGGGTTGGTGCTTTATCTACTGCACCACCTAGCTGCCCCTAATATGTACAATCTTACAACAGGAGTTTTTAACCTGGAGTCTGAGAACTTTTTTTTTTTTTAACTATTTCAATAACTCTATTTCTTTTTTTTTAAATAATTTTTTGTTGATTGGTTTTGTTTCTTATATCACTATAGCATCCCATGTATACCTCCCCTTCCTTTGGAGCCATCCCATATGACAAATAGTATATTTTTTTAGGAGAGGAAAAAAAATTCAGTGCAACTGATTGATATATTCAGAAAGTCTGAAAATGTGTGCAATGTGTAAAATCTGTGGACCTCATACCTACACGAAGGAATAGTTTGGGAGTGTCCTCTCATATCTCTTCATTCAAATCATGTTTGATCTTTATAATTTTGTCGAATTGACTTTTAGTGTGCCATTATTTTTCCCCATTTACATTGTTATAGTTGATGTGTATATTGTTTTCTTGCCTCTGCTTGCTTCCTTCATTCTGTATCAGTTCATGTAGATCTTTACATGTTTCAGAGAACTGTCTTTCAATATAAATGATTACCTTTGTATTCCTACATATAGCTAGGTGTTACAGTAGATAGAATGCTGAACCTGGAGTCAGGAAGGCCCTAGGTACTGATTAACTGTGTGACCATGAGCATGTCGATTAACCTTTGTCTGCCTCAGTTTCCTCATCTGTAAAATTGGGATAATAATACCACCTACCTCCCAGGATTGTTGTCAAGGATAAGATGAGATAAAATCTGTAGAGTTTTATATACCTTAAAGCACTATGTAAAGGCTAGTTACCATTATTATTACTTATTAAATGCACTTAAAAACATTATTCTGAGATAGAAGGAAAGAAACTGACATTTATTAAGTACCTACGATGTGCCAGGCATTGTGTTAAGCCTTTTACAAATACTGTTTTATTTCACAGAAGGGGCTGATAGGTTTTACCACTCTGCAGAAAGGGGATCCATGACACAAAAGGGGGACCCATCAGTAAAGTATCCCTTTCTTAGATGATCTCTATAGTTTCCTGTAATTTCAAAATTCTGTAATTCTGTGTCAAACATATAACTAATCTTAAGAGATGGCTGCTTTCCAAATTGACTGCAGTTAACTTAGGATCTTTTCTCTTAACTTCTCCTGGACATAGTAATGATAATTTTGCAGAGAGAGGCTGAGCTGAACTATATCTGTTTTTTTTTATTAGGTCTACATAGTTTAGATGACATTGTCTGGGTGACTGCTAATTGCAGTGGCTTTCAGAAGAAATGCATCTTGGGCCTCCCAGCTTTCATGTGGCATTAGCTGAAATGCTGCCAAACTCATTCAGAGCATTGAGTGTGTCCATGTGGAATGCTTATTTGGTCCTCTTGGTCTCGGCAATGCATAATTATATATTTATATACACATATACATAATGTAACATTAACATGCAAATGGAATATACCCATCGTGAACGCTGTAGGAAGCATCAAGTATTATTTTTCTGTTGAACTGTAACAAAAGACATCATTTGTTCAGCTAGAATAAAGCGAGAAAGATATAGAAAGCAGTTAAGATCCTATTTTGATTCAATTCAATTCCAGCCAATCAAATATCTATAATATCAAATGTCTATAATGTCCAAGATAACAAAGGTGGGGTGCTAGCCCTTCATCTAAAAATTTTTCAAGTACTAATTAAGCATATTCAAGTACTGGGGCAGGTGTAGTGGATGGAGTGCCCAGCCTAGAGTTAGGAAGATTCATATTCCTGAGTTCAAATCTGGTCTCAGCCACTTACTAACATGTGACCCTGGAGAAGAAGTCTCTTAACCTTGCTTCCCTCAGTTTCCTCACCTGTAAAATGAGCTGAAGAAGGTAATGTCAATCCACTCCAGTACCTTTGCCAAGCAAACCCCAAATGGGGTCACAAAGAGTTGGACACAGCTGAAAAATGACTGAATGACAACAAATATTCAAGTCCCTGAATAGTTAGTCAGTCAAGAAGTATTTATTAAGTGTTTACCATTTACCTAGAATTCTATGAAAAGGGGCAAAAACATGGTCTCTGCTCTCAAGGAACACACATTCTAATGGGGGAGACAACACCCAAACAATCAAATCACACACACACATATATACACACATGATTATATACAGAAAAGATGGAAGATAATCCCAAAGAGAGGGCCCTTAGCAGTAGGGGAGACCAGGCAAGGACTCTTACAGAAGGTGATATTTGAGTTGGGGCCTGAAGGAAGCTAAGGCAGAGGGGAGACGGGAGAGCCTCTTCATAACCAATGGAAAGGTGTGAGTCAGTACGTGTAGGGTCAGTCGCTGGATCATAGAATATGGAAGGGAGGGAGTTAAGCATAAGAAGACTTGGAAAGTGTGGATGGGCCATATTGTAAGACTTGGAAGGTGTGGATGGGCCACCTTGTCAAGGGCTTTAAATGTCAAATAGAGCAAAAAGACAAAATGAAAAGCCTTGTGTCCCTCCCTCAAGGAGTAGATATTTTTCTGGGAGTGGGGGGTGGGAACATGACTTATAAAATGATGACTCTATACTTTAAGAGAACAGAAGTGTGGCTCTGACTTGCCACCAACTCTCTGTGTGACCTTGGATAAGGGATTCTGGGGGGCTTAAAAAGTGATCATGAGGACAGTTTTAGAACTGGTCAAGTGGAGAATCTAATATTTTTCATAGGCTGATGAATGGTTGCTCCACCCTCCATGACAAGAGTGCAAAATGAGATTTGTAGTCAAAGGGATCAGGAAAAAAATTATTATTGTGGTCAGTTGCCATTATGGACAGCTTTTGCAAATGTGAGCAAGGAACTGTTAAGCCTTCTGCATCAAGAATACAAGGGCATTGGGGCAGCTGGGTGGCACAGTGGATGAAGCACTGGCCCTGGATTCAGGAGGACCTGAGTTCAAATCCCACCTCAGACACTTGACACTAGCTGTGTGACCTTGGGCAAGTCACTTAACCCCAATTGCCTCACTTAAAACAAAAGAATATAAGGGTATCGGTTTTAAGGCTTTGGTGTTGGAAAGAATTGAGAGCTGTCAGATTCTAATAGAGGCATCTGTTTCTCAAGTGGTTTTCTGGCACAGATAGATGATTTGGAGAACTTCTGATAGGTGCTAATTGGGTGCTGCCCATGGGGACAAATACTTCAAGGATCACCCTTCCAATGACACAGACTGGGTGAGGTAGATGGTGTATGAGTTGTTGTGGCTGAAAAAATTCACAGAATGTCTGAGTTGGGAGGAACCTCAGGAGCCATTTAATCTAATCCATACCCAAATAAGAATCCTTTCTATGCCCATCCCCAGAAAGTGGCCATTCAGAATCTGTCAGGAGGTGCCCCATTACCTCCTGAGGAAGACTGACCTCTAATTGTTTTTTTTCTACTTTTTCTACTTTATATATATATATATATATATATATATATATATATGTATGTATAAAGTTTTGTGTAGTAAGATTAGCACTTTGAAAGCCTTACAAGGGAAATATTATGTAAATGAAAATACACTGTCATTTAAAGTGCAAGCACATAATATATAGACACAATGGGTTTGCTTGAATTTTATAGTTAAGTGAACATTACACCTTTTCCCATTATATTTCCATTCATTTTTTGATACGAATAGACACAATTATGTTGGGTTGAGGCCCCATTGCTCCCCATTAATGAAATGCCATGTTCATTATGTGTTTGTGGTACATCCATTGCCCTTTAGATTCAGGTGTTGGGGGGTATTAAACTACTGCAGCCTGAAACCCAGACCTGGCCTTTCATAAACCTTTTCTGGGATCTTATTGTTATTTCTAGATTTGATACTCTTCTACCCTGTACCTCTCACCCATCTAGTCATGTTTTCATCTTAGATGGTTTGCAGAACCACAATGAATGATTTTTGTACTCATGACAAGTGGCCTAAAGTCATGTGAAGCAAGTGAAAGGGCAGTCGTTCTCATCTATAAAATGAGAGAATAGGGCGGGTAGGTGACACAGTGGATAGAGCACCGGCCCTGGAGTCAGGAGTACCTGAGTTCAAATCCGGCCTCAGACACTTAACACTTACTAGCTGTGTGACCCTGGGCAAGTTACCTAACCCCAATTGCCTCATTAAAAAAAAAAATGAGAGAATAACACTTGAAGCTTAGATTTGTTGAGAACATTTTTTCTAAATTGCAAAACATATGGAATTTGTCATTACCCCCTGCAAAAGCTGCAGTATAAATGGAGGGATATGAAGTAGCAACCCAGAGAAGAGCAACCAGTGAAACCATCTGGTAGCTTCCAATTTTAACTTATTATTTTGCTAATTAGGAACAAAGTTTTTTCCTCCCAGGGCGATGAGGGTTAAGTGACTTGCCCAGGGTCACACAGCTAGTAAGTGGCAAGTGTCTGAGGTCAGATTTGAACTCAGGTCCTCCTGAATCCAGGGCCAGTGCTTTATCTACTTCACCACCTAGCTGCCCTTAGGATCTAAGGTTCTATATTGCTTAAGTCCATCCCAGGATAAAGCCCCAGTTTCCTTACCCTAGTTGTAGTTCTTGCTTTTTTGTACTCTAGTTCTCATATCTTCCCTTCACTGGAAATTTCTCTATTGATCTCTCCACTATTGGCCATTATAAGAATGGTTCAGTCAGTAACCTGCAACCCTTTAAAGTATGACTGTGGTTGAAAGCTGGAATTTTTTTCAGTTTGACATCTTGGACTGACTAAATAGAATGTATAAATATATAAATGAGTATTGTTCCCCTTAAAAATGATTACTTTACAAATTATAAATTTGTTCAAACAATGTTGCCATTGCTCTAAGCATTTAAAAAAATTCCTTATTTGGAATAGACTTCAGAAAACGTGACACTTTCTTCTGAATAGCCTAAATGCTGGTAGGTTGTCTTCTTTAACTGTGGATTTGATTTTCAGGAACATTTGGATATATGCTGCTCATCCTGTTGGAATTGTTTGATCCTATTAAGGTTAGTATGACCCTGAAGGGGGCAGCTAGGTGGTGCAGTGGATAGAGCACCAGCCCTGGAGTCAGGAGTACCTGAGTTCAAATTTGGCCTTAGACACTTAACACTTACTAGCTGTGTGACCCTGGGCAAGTCACTTAACCCCAATTGCCTCACTTAAAATAAAAAAAAAAAAAGTACGACCCTGAAGGAGGTAACCACCTTCTTCAGGAAGAAGCACAGATGTAGGCAACATTTCCCATTGAGCAGTCAGCACTAATTCAAGGACTCTCAATCTCACAGTGTAGCCACAAGGACTGGAAACAATTTTGTTACCATCACCGTTCAGTGACCCTTCTATCCAGCGACACTATCTTCCTGGCAGTCCCAACTCTAATTGATTTTTTAAGTTTTTCTTTACATCAGAGTGAAGTCTGCCTTTTTGCAAATTATACCAACACGTCCTAGTTCTGTCTGGGGCCAGGCAAATCAAGCTTAGTCCCCTTTCTATAGGATAGTGCTTTTAATACTTGAAATCAGCTACCATGTTCTGACCCCCTTCAATTTTCTCTTCCTGTTAGCCTTAGGCCAACTTTCAGTTAAGGGTTTTGTAACAATTATTGTGTCATGGACCCCTTTGGTAATCTGGTGAATTCTACGGAGCCCTTCTCAGAATAATGTTTTTAAGTGCATGTAATAAATTGCATAGGAGTACAAAACCCCCCCAATATGTTGAAATATAGTTACCCCCCAAAATAATCATGGACCCATGATTGATCTCCTGTTTCAGTGTGGCTAGCCTTCTGGTGATGACCTTGTTGGTCCTCAGACAGACACTTAATCCATTGCTAGGTCTATACGTGAAGTCTTTCCAGTAAGGTAGGACTGGCTACAGAGCTCATGCCTAACTGGCATAGCCTTTGAGATACAATAGCCACTTTCAGGTCATGTTGAAGCATGAGAGGAGGACTTTAAAGGCTTAATGAAGGGCAGCTAGGTGGCGCAGTGGATAGAGCACCAACCCTGGAATCAGGAGTACCTGAGTTCAAATCCAACCATAGACACTTGACACTTACTAGCTGTGTGACCCTGGGCAAGTCACTTAACCCCAACTGTGTCCCCCAAAAAATGTATTTAGGGCTTAATGAGAGACAGTGTAGGGTAGTGGGTAGAAGAATGGCTTGGAGTCACCTTGAGGAACCAGGAATACCAGAGTTCAAATCTCACTTCAGATATTTAATAGCTATATGGTCTTGGGCAAGTCACTTAACCTCTGGACATCACTTCCCTTATCTGTAAAATGATGAGGTTGGACTCAATGATTTCTAAGGTCCCTTCCAGCTCAAGATCTATGATCCTAAGAATAGGAAAAAAATAGCCTTGCCCCAAATCTAGAGATGATTATTTAAACTTGAATATTGGCAATGATAGAAAATTATATGGAATTGTGAATGACAAGGAGTAAAAATAGGAGCTGAGTTGCAATTTATGCTCCCTTGTCTTAGACTGGCTTTTTTTTTGTTTGTTTGTTTTTGGTTTTTTTTTTGGCAGGGCAATGGGGGTTAAGTGACTTGCCCACGGTCACACAGATAGTAAGTGTCAAGTGTCTGAGGCTGGATTTGAACTCAGGTACTCCTGAATCCAGGGCCGGTTCTTTATCCACTGCGCCACCTAGCCGCCTCCTTAGACTGGCTTTTTAAGCCAGTGTGAGATTGTTTTATTGTGTTCAGAAACTTAACAATTTTTAAGTAGATTTTTTGAGGGGTGAAAGCTTTATAAGAATCCTGACAAATAATCCTTTACTATTATATTTGTCACTTGGAGCACTTAAATTTTAAAAAATTTATTATTTTTTTAAATTAAAAAAAATTTAAATTTTGATTTTGATTGATTGATTGATTGATTGATTTGTTTGTTTGTTTATTTATTTTTGGAGCACTTTTAATATTCCAGGGCAGGAATGGCTAAGCCATGATGGTATATATATATATATATATATATATATATATATATATATATACACACCTTGCCAGGGGATGGTATACCAGACTATTCTTCCCACATATGCTAGTTTTGGCCTCAGTTTGCATGCTAATAACAATTCACATTTACAGCTAAGGATCAGCTTAGTGGGAATAATACATCCACTTCCTTGCACTGCATATTGCTATTGGGCTGAAACCAATGACCATATTTTATGCAATTATAACCTCGAATAGTGCGAATTTGAATGCATGTGACCCCTTCAGGGAATTAATTTTCAGGGCCTGTTTAGTACTTTAGATAATTTTTTCATTTAGGTCTCACAATAACCCTTTGAGACAGGTAATACAGATATTATTAACTCCATTTTACAGATGAGGAAACTGAGGCTTAGGTTATGTCACTTGCCCATAGTTAGAAAATATTGGGATGGGATTTGAATTCAGGTATTCCTGACTTAAAGCTTTGCACTCCTACCTCCTACATAGTTAATAGACAGCTAGCTATTCTGGTCATTGTGGTTAGTGTTCTGATCTTAGTTAGGAATCTATCAATCAACAAAGATTTATTAAGCACCCAGCTGTATGCTAGAGACTGGGCTAAGTGCTAGGGATACAAATATAAAGAGTGAAATAATTCCTACTCTCAGGGAGCTTGAATTCTAAGAGACCTATTTCAAATCTTGCCCCAGATACTTAATAGCCGTGTGGCTCTATGGAGGTCTCTAAACCTCTTTCAGTCTTAGCCGCCTGATCTAGAAAGCTGGAATAATAATAGCTACTACCTCATAGTGTTGTCCTGAGGATCAAAATAGAAAATTTATGTAAATTGCTTTGCATACCTTAAAGTTCCATATAAATGCTAGCTATTATGATTAGAGATAGGTAGGTGGTGGAATGGATAGAGCACTGAAACCGGAGTGAGGAAGACCTGTCTTCAAATATGGTCTTAGACACCTATTAGCTATGTGACCTTAAACTCTACCTGCCTCGGTTTTTTTTTCCCATTGTAAAATGAGCATAATGATAGCACCAAAGTCCCAGGGTTGTTGTGAAGATCAGATGAGATCACATTTGTAAAGCATTTGTCACAGGGCCTGGTATATACTAAACACTATATAAATGTCGTTGTTGTTACTATTACTAGTACTGCTGCTGCTGCTACAACCACTACCACTACCACCACTGCTACTACTACTGCTGCTGCTACTGCTGCTACAACATACAACTACCACCACCACTACTATTATTACTACTACTACAACCACCACCAGCAGCATTACTACCGCTACCACTACCACTACCACCCTCGACCCCACCCCCACTACTACAATTACCACCACCACCACCACCAAATCACCACCAACACTAATACTATATCATACTAATTCTGACTTTCTAATACTCAGGTCACTCAAGTATCCATCTTACTTTTCAGTCATTCCCTTACAGCTACCAGACTAGGTCTCTTGCTGTAACCATTCAATTCTCTAGTCTTCTCTCTCCTCCCCCCAAACCCCTGCATTCCCCCCCCCCCCCCCGTTAACATGTATTGAGGAGGCAACTAGGTGGCACAGTGGATAAAGCACCGGCCCTGGATTCAGGAGGACCTGAGTTCAAATCTGGCCTCAGACACTTGACCCTTACTAGCTGTGTGACCCAGGGCAAGTCACTTAACCCTCATTGCCCCACAAAAGAACCCCCCCAACCAAAAAAACCCTCCCATGTATTGAAGAATTGAGCATAGGTGGTCTGGCTGCAGTGTTCTAACCTTTGGACGTGTCTAATTGTGGGCAGACACACATAAATATACATGTAAATATATGCACATGCATGTTTATGTCACACACATGAATATATGTGTATATATCTATAAAGGTGCATTCTTTCCCTCCCTCTCTCTCTCTCTCTCTCTCTCTCTCTCTCTCTCTCTCTCTCTCTCTCTCTCTCCCCTTTTCCCTCTCTCCTTCTCCCTCATGATCCCTCTGGAAAGAACAACCAGAAATAACCTTAGGATTAAGGATGGTAGAGCAGGAAGGAACCCTTTTAATAATCCAGCCCAGGGATCAGTAAAGTATAACCAGCCCTATGGCCAAACCTATCCAATACCTGTTTTTATGCTGCTTTTTTAGCTGAGTGGTTTTTATATTTATAAATACAATAAAATGTTATTGCCAATGGAGAGTATACAAGTAATAGAGAATCTGCCCTCAGGGAGCTTTCTAAGACAGCATGGTACAATGCCACACAGGGACTACCAATATTAACATACAAACATAAGTAGTATGTTGCATCAGTTGCAGCTTTGTAAATTATAATAGAATAATGATAGTGATAGCTCATGCTATGGCTCTTTTATGATTTATTACTTCCCCCTGGGTCCTTTAATTTCTTTGCATCTCAACTTCTCTGCGTAGCATATGTGAGAATAATTTTTTAAATTCCAGGCATATTATGAAGACTAATGAAATGAAAATAAAGTACAGTGAACACCTCTATAGGCATTTGCAACCGTTAACAGGTCGAATGACCAAAAATAAACTCTTGTAATGGAGTTTCATTTGAAATTATAGATACATATGTATAAAAACATGTACACAAATAACATAGATGCCTCTAATACTCTCATATACATACATATATGTATATCTATTAAAAAGTAGAAATTTTAATCATCATTAGTATCAAATGATTAGCAAATTAACAAATGAGTTCTTTATATAATAAAAGATATGATTAGATTAAGACTCTAATGCTTAATTATATGTTTCTGTACTGGTATTGGCCAAACCTACTTCCCTGATAGTGACAATGAGAAATATTTGAAATTCAAACACATTTTCATTTACTCATAAATTGAGATGTAATGAAGGTTAAAATGCTGCTTAAAACCAACAAAAGATTAATCTTTGTAGTAAGGTGTTAACAGAACTCTGATTAATAAGGTAATAGGATTGTTGGTTGCATTAATAGAGGGGTTGTATCCAGAAAGAGCCAGGTGATAATCCTATTATAAAACACTTATCACACAGTGCTTGGCATATAGTAGGTGTTTAATAAATGCTTATTGACTGACTGACTAGGTCCTATGCTCTGCCCTGGTCAGATTGTATCCAGAATGTTGTATTTTGTTTTCCTACACAGGATCACAGGGCTCAGAGCTGGAAGGAGATTTAGAAATGATCTAGTCCAGTCCTCTTCTTTTTCAGCTGAAATGACTTGAGGCAGGTCACACAAATAATGTTGGAGCTAGAATTTGAGGACTTGGAATCCAGGGATCTTTCACAAGGAAGATACTGGTGAGCTGAAATAAGTCTAAATGATGGCAACTAGGCCAGGGAATGGGATGGACATGATAATAATTGAGACTTGGTTAAAGGAACTAGGAGTATTTATTCTGCAGAAGAAAAGACTTAGAGAGGACATGAGTCATTTTTGAAGGGTTGATTTGTGGAAATCAAATAAGAGGTGTGCGACCCCAGTCCTAAGGCCCGTTTGTATGGGACTCTTTCCTTATGGGTGGGGATGAGGGCTCTACCCTCTATGAGGGGCAGGGCAGAGTTGTTTAGAGTGTGAGAGCTTTACTAAGGTCAGGAATTAACTTGTTCTATCTTGTCCCAGTGGGCCAAATTAGGACCAGTGGGTTAAAGTTGAAGAGAGACTGATTTAGATCTAATGTGATAAAAATACTGAATACTCAAATGGATCTGTGGTTGGCTTAGAAGACTTATATATATATATATATATATAGTGAGAATAAAATTGGATATTAGATCATAAATCTCCCCTACTTAACTTTTCCCTAATTTATCTCCCAGACTAGTAAATGGAAGAAGCTTCTGGTTTCCTAGATAGAGCCTTTATTGTATGGTAGTCACAAGGTGATGTTGATTAGAAGGATAGGAAAATAGAAATACAATACAAATCGTCTTAAGTCTAGGCTTAGTCTATATTCCTTATAAAAACTCACCAAACCGAAAAGGCCACCTTTGGAGAGAGAGAGACCGTCTGTGCCGTGCCGTCAGGAGTCCCGCCAAGCAGGCAAAAAGGCCTACCCTCGTTCTCTCCACCCCGGAAGTCAAAAACCCGGCAGGCAGTCTGACATGCGCAGCAGGCGGACTGTACCCGGCAGGCAGTCTGACATGCGCAGCAGGCGGACTGTTCATCTCCTCCCCAAAAGGGTGGTCCTTGAAAAACTGGCGTCTTTCAGTTATCCTAACCGACTGTTAAAAACTTTCATATTTTACCACATTTCCCCCCTTTGCTTCCTCAAGAAACGGAATGTTTCCTTGATGGAACAGTAAAAAGAATATAATAACTTTTGCTGACTAATAATATGCGAACAACAATACAGAAAAGTAAGAGAGGAAAGTTTTGTCCAGAGGGGCGATTTTTTTTTTTTCCTCATGAACCGACGCTTTGACATTAGTCTTGCAAAGGGAGAGCCTCTGCAGAGAGTACATGTTACAGATAGTATATATTATAACAGAAAGGAGATAGTAAAAGCTAATAAAGCAAAACAGCCAGAGTCGCCAGGTCTCACAGTTTGGCAACCACGAAGGGATGATTGATTTCCATGCGCTCAAGTCACTTGGTCTAAAGGGGACTAAGGATTTTATTTTTTTTGTTATTATCATTGTTATAATAGGGGGGTCTCACAGTTATATACACACACACGCATACACATATGTGTATATATATATATAATTTCCCCCCAGTTACATGTAAAGACAATTTTTAACATTCATTAAAATTTTTTTTGAGTTTCAAATTTTCTCTCTCCTTCCCTCACCTCCTCCCTCCCTGAGAGAAGTAGGTAATTTGTTATAGCTTATACATGTTCAGTAATGCAAAACATATTACCACATTTGTCATGTTGTGAAAGAAGACACAAACCCAAAGGAAAAAAATATGAAAAAAATACAGAAAGTGAAAAATAGTATGTGTTCATCTGCTTTCAAACTCTGTAAGTTCTTCCTCTGGAGGTGGATAGCATTTTTCATCATGAGTCCTTTGGAATTGTCTTGGCTCATTGTATTGTTGAAAAGAGCTAAGTCATTCACAATTGATTGTCATACAGTTGTTGTCCCTGTGTACAAAGTTCTCTTGGGGATTAGAAGACTTTTAAGGTCCCTTTCATGTCAGAGATTCCGTGATTATGAGTGGGTAATATTGTTATTCTGTATTACATAATGACAAGGGTAGCTAGGTGGCACAGTAGATAGAGCTCCAGGCCTAGGGTTAGGAAGACCTGAGTTCAAATCCCAGCTGTGTGGCCCTGAACAAGTCACTTAACCCTGTTTGCCTCAGTTTCCTTATCTGTAAAATGAGCTAGAGAAGGAAATGGCAAAGCACTCCAGTATCTGCCAAGAAAACCCCAAATAGGGTCATTAAGAAGAGCAACAACATTACGATGACTGTAAAACATTCCTCTAACTATATTACAGTTAGCTATTATATTTCTTTAGCTCCCTATCTATGCATATTATGAGTATTTAAAGATGATGACAGAGATGTCATTTGTATAAATGACCCTTATGACTTGGTATATTTGTACATAGAACTTTTTGTGTAAGAACATTTTTCCTTTTCATTTATATTTTTCTTGGCATCACTGGATACAGCATAATGATTCATATAGCTAATTAAACTGAGAATCAGAGAAGTTAAACAACTTGCTTAAGGTCAAGCAACTTGCCAAAGGCTAAGCATCAAGCAAAATTGGGATTGAAATTTGTCTTGAGTTTTTAATCTGCTGCTTAGCTGTCTCATTGCCTGTCCTGTTAGAGTATTTTAAATCGACTTTCTGGAATCTGCCAGATGGAACACTTTTCAATATGACATCCTCTGACTTTTAACTTTTTTTTTTTTTTTAGTGAGGCAATTGGGGTTAAGTGACTTGCCCAGGGTCACATAGCTAGTAAGTGTTAAGTGTCTGAGGCCGGATTTGAACTCAGGTACTCCTGACTCCAGGGCTGGTGCTCTATCCACTGCGCCACCTAGCTGCCCCTGACTTTTAACTTTTCTTAATAACACAAATGTAAGCCACAGATTTCCCAGATTGCATTTCCAGCAAAGAAATCAATAGACTAATTTCCTTAAGCACTTATCTGAAGTTGGTGGTCAGTTGTGTCTGACTCTTTCTCACCCCATGGACCATAGTACACCAGGCCCTTCTATACCCCACTATCTCCCAAAGATTGTCCAAGCTCATTTTTGTTGCTTCCAAGATACTATCTATGCATCTCATCCTCTGCCGTCCCCTTCTCCTTCTTCCTTCAATTTTTTCCAATGAGTACTGTCTTCTTATTACGGGGCCAAAGTATTTAAGCTTCAGCTTCAGTGTTTGACCTCCCAGTGAGTAGCCTAAATTAATTTAAGTGTTGACTGATTTGACCTCCTTGATGTCTAAGGGACTCTCGAGTCTTCTCTAGCACCACAGTTAGAAAGCATCAATTCTGCAGTGCTCAGCTATCTTAATAATTCAGCTCTCACAGCCATACATTGCTATTGGAAAAACCCTAGCTTTGACTATATAGACCTTTGTCGGCAAGGTGATGTCTCTGCTTTTTAGTATGCTACCCAGATTTCCCATAGCTTTCCTTCCAAGGAGCAAGTGTCTTTTAATTTCATGACTTCAGTTGTCATCTGCAGGGATCATTGAGCCTAAGACTATAGAATTTAACATTGCTTCTGTTTCTTTTCCCTCTATTTGCCAGGAAGTGATGGGGTCAGTTGCCAAGATCTTAGTTTTTTTTAATGTTAAATCTCAGACCAGCTTTTTTTTTTTTTCAGACCAGCTTTTACATTCTCCTCTTTCACTCTCATCAAGAAGCTTCTTAATTCTTCACTTTTTTCCATTAGAGTGGTATCATTTGCATATCTGAGATTGTTGTAGTCATAATTCTAGCTTTTGATTCATCCAGCCTGGCATTTCGTGTGATATACTGTACGTATAAGGCAAAGAAATAAAGTGACAATACACAGCCTTGTACTCCTTTCCCAATCTTAAAGCAATCAGTTCAGTTCTAACTGTTGCTTCTTAACCCACATATAGGTTCCTCAGGAGACAAGTAAGATGATCTGGTACTCTTATCTCTTTGAGGACTTGCCACACTTATTGTGATCCACACCATCAAAGGCTTTAGTGTAGTCAATGCAGCAGAAGTAAATGTTTTTCTGGAACTCTCTTGCTTTTTCCATTATCCCATAAATGTTGGCAATTTGGTCTCTAGTTCCTCTGCCTCTTTGAAAACCAGCTTGCTCTTCTGGTAATCCTTGGTTTATATGTTTCTGAAGCCTCACTTGCAGAATCTTAAGCATATTCTTCTTGATATGTGAAATAAGTGCAATTGTTTGGTAATTTGAACATTCCTTGGCATTGCCCATTTTAAAAATTGGGATGTGAAATGATCTTTTCCAAATTTGACAGCATCATCTTTTAGGATTTTAAATAGCTCACTTGGAATTCTGTTACCTCTACTAGCCTTATTGTTAGTAATGCTTCCTAAGGCCCACTTGACTTCATTCTCCAGGATGTCTGGCTCTAGATCAGTAACCGCACCATTATGGTTATCACTGATATAAAAATCTTTCTTGTATAGTTCTTTTGTATATTTTTGCCACCTCTTTTTAATCTCTCCCACTTCTGTTAAGTCCCTACCCTTTTTGTCTTATATCATGCCTATTTTTGCATGAAACAGCCCCTTGATATGTCTGGGTTTCTTGAAGAGATCTCATTTTCCCCATTCTAATGTTTTCTTCAATTTCTTTGCATTGCTCATTTAAGAAAACCTTCAATTGATTATTTGTATATAACTAAATATTTGTCTCTTTTGGCATGTCTGCATAATGGGGGGAAAGAGTTTACTTTTTTTTTAAAAGCCTGCATTTTTCAGTTTCAAGAAGTTACTTGAAAAATGGGAAGAGGCACATGGTATCAATAGATTGGCCAACCCAGTTTTCAATATAGTTTGCCCCATACTTTTTGAGAATCATTACTGGAAAAATATTAGCACTGCTTAATAATGCAGTTTTTCATTAAGATGGATAAAGAAGAGAAATGAGCCATGATATTTTGTGGAGTTTCTCAGAAGTTAGGAAAACAATTATGTCTCTCCCCGGTTCCTGGATAGATCCTTGTCAGAATCTTCTTGTTTTAAAGCTTTAGGTATAAAAACAATGAAATCCCTGGAGTCAGCTATGGAAAAATACACTTCATGTTCTTTTCTACCACCTGGAGTTTTGTTAGGGATAATATAACTTCTTATGTTCCCAAGTGAGTAGCACAATAAGCCTGTAGGGAGATTCATTTTTTTGCTGAGCAGCATCATGGGACAGGTGACACCAAAGGACATCTCCTGACTCCAGTTTTGTAACTGAAGCATTTTCCTCACCAGCTGTGTTGATGACACCTTCCCTGCCCACTGTTTTTTTTTAAGTTGTATAGTAATTCAAGGGCAGCAGTGAACTGTGAGCACGCAGTGCCAGCAGGAGTCCAGTAATTTGAGAGTGACAAATTAAGAGCAAAGCAGATTTTAATCATATACCATTGAAAAAAAGGTGGCTCTAGTTTATTTCCAAATTTTACCTCCATAAAGAGGAAAGGGGAGGTTTTTAATGCTATTACATGGGATTTTTTTCTTTCTTTTTAAAAAGATCCCTACTTCTCCTTTCCTTAGGATAATAAACTTTCCATAGTTTTTCTTTAGTACATTTACCCAGAAAATAATGCCTACTTTATGAAACACTCTTATTGCCTCAGTTTACCAAGTTGTCAGGTATGGAAAGCACTTTCTAGGATCTATGAAATTCTACAAGTAGGACAGACATGTTCCCTGTTGTCTAGGAACTTATAGTTTCAAGGTAAGGTTGAAAGGCTCCTTATGATCTCTTTACAGGGGGAAGAGTAGTGACAGTAATTTTTTTCATTTCTGCAAATTGACTGAAACCCTCTATCTAGGAGATGTCAATTAAAGACTTGTTAATGATTCCATGAATCCAGGCAATAGAGACAGTTATGAATAGTTTGGGGCCTTCAAGGTTTCTCCCGGTGTTTTGGGCAATAATTCATGCAAGTTCATTGTTGTGCTATTTATTTTGATCAGATTGTTCTTTCATAGGCATGGTGGGCATAGGTAGTTTCAGGGAGTTCTTGGATTTCAGTCCTGGTGTCAAAATGACTTATCACAATCATGATTAGCAGGCAACCTTAAAAAACACTGACATCTGACAATCTCCTATCAACTGACTTTAAAATTTTTTAAATAGGATGTTGCTACTGGCAGAGGTATTCTGTGACCTGGGACTATTCGGTACATTGCCTTTGTATTTTATTTAGTCCAGTTTTACTTCTACAGAAACAGGCCTTTGCTGAATCACAGGTCTTAGGGTCATAGATTTAGGTATGAATGTCATTGAGTCAGACCCCTTCATTTTACAGAAGAGGAAACTGAGGTTTAGAGACTCTCCTGTAAGATTAGAACCCAGATCCTTAGATTTTAAATCCTGTCCTGCAATAGACTTAAACTTTCCAAGCTCATAGATTTAGAGCTGACAGGGATTTAATTGGGTTTAACATCTTCATTCTTTGGATGAGAAAATTGAAGCTTGGGCCTTTCCCATGATAATACAGCTAGAGTCAGAGGCAGAATTGGAGACTTTTCAACTTCAAATTCAGCATGCTATCTTATCCATCCAAACATCACTTCTTCATTGAGTGGTTTGAGTTTTCATGGAGGAACATGTGTTTGTTATGTTGTCAAAAGCACTTGTGGGGTCAAGAAAATAAATGTGGGAGGGAGGGGAAATGCTTTAAATGTGCTCTTTTTATTTGCAGAAAAGGCTTAGGATCATAGAATTGGGATGGGCCTTAAAACCCCCTGAGATGTAGAAGGTTGAAATAACTTGTTTAACTTAATAACCACGTTGGTTATTAATTCACATCTTTTTTTCACTATATCTGTCCTGCTTGAAATGTCTAGATACAAATACCATTCCTTAGGTTATTCTTCTTGCCTAGTGATTTAGAAATGAGTGATATATAGAGACCAAACAGAAAAAAAGAAACCTTAATTCTTGCCACTACTAATTGTTCATGGATTAATAACACCTTCCCAAGTTGCAAACTTTTTTCCCTCCCCTCTGATTTCCTCCTGGGGATGGGTGTGGATGATTTGTCAAAGTGATGTGGAAATATCTTATCTTGGAAGAACCTTTAAAAAAAGAAATCAAAGAGAGGTGCAAACACCTTTATTTTCTTTGTTGCCTATGTGTTTGTGCTTTTGAGTCCCATATTCCCATGCCACATTTGAGGGGTGTTCACTTCTTTCCTTATACTTATAGTCCTTCTCCCTCCTCCTTTGTTGTTTGAGCAGATGAGAAACTTCTTTTTCTTTTTTTTTTCCTTATAGCTCTGGGCTTGCCTGGATGTCCAGTCAGACATAGGATGATTCTAAAAGCAAATCTTTAAACTAAAGGCTTCTGTTTTAAAATTCTGCTCCCTCTGTAGAGGGTGAAGAACATGAAGGGAATGGGGAAAGACAGTTGAAATGAAGGATCATTGATGAAACTTTCTTTGAAGGAATGCTGGCTGATGTAGCTTAGGAGAAGTGATGGGATACAGGAATGAGTAGAAGGGAGGAGAGAGCCCTGGGGAGAAGAAGAGGAAGAGGAACAGTACATAGTGAAAGGGGAAAAAATGAATGGAGGTGGTTTCCATGTTGGGGTCTTATCTACCTTGTAGATAAATTTGACAATTATGCTTTTTTTAATTTTTACAGTCAATCTTCAGGTATTTATTTACTAAACTTACCTGATTTTAATTTGACTTGATTCCATTCTTAAATGAAGTCATAGCAGCAATATTCATGGAAGTAAACCCTGACATCAAGAGAAAATTTAACCTTTTTAAGAAGTTAGAAATGGTCAGTTCTGACCCTTTGAAAAATAAACTGATCAGTGGATAGAGTACCAGCCCTGGAGTCAGGAGGACCTGAGTTCAATTCTGGCCTCAGATACTTAACACTTACTAGCTGTGTGACCCTAGGCAAGTCACTTAACCCCAAATGCCTCACCAAAAAAAAAATAAAATAAAATAAAAATAAACTGATCTTTCGTCACCCTGAGAGGGGAGAGGAGCCAGTTGGGCAAATATATAACTACAGATGTAGATGCCCAGAGCTCTCCCGTTTCCTGGGACTCTGTGTAGCTTTCCATTGTTTTTTCTCTTTTCTGCAGAATCATGATTCATAACTAACCTCTCTGAGCCTTGATTACCTCACCTGTAAAATGTAAACTAAAACTAATAAGGGGATTGGACTAGATGGTCCCCAAGGTCCCCTCTAGTTCTAAATCTCTGATACCATGTAAGTATTTAACCTTTCATTGATTTTCAGCAAAGGTTCAACTTCATTGGGCATTGTATGTAAGTGCTTTGCCTTTTCCTTGGTATCTTAGCCTCTCATAAACATTCTCTGGAGAGAAAACTTGGCACAATGGAAAAAAATCACAAAACCCCCCTAGCCTCAGTTTCCTCTTCTGGAAAATAAGGAGGTTGGATCAGATGACCTCTGAGCACCCTTCCAGCCCCAGATCTAGACTCTTCACATTCCTTTCTGAATTTCACATCCTGTGAGTAGGTTGCTTTTTGGCAAAGTGCTCGACTCACCACAACCTGGTGAAGCAGGGAAGGCAGCTATTATTATCCCCACAGATCTGTGCGCATGGTTAAAATAAATATGAGGAAAGAAAGGCAGAGAGCAGGAGCCATTTAGCTTGAGGTGAGGTTGTGGGGAACTTACTAATTTTCCCTAACTTGGATCTAGGCCCAGCACTCTATCCACTGTGCCACCTGGCTCCCTCAGTTTCTTTACACTGCCTGAAATAGCATGTGTAATCAACCTGAGGTAGGGCTAGACTCAATGACCTCTTGAGAACTTTTTTTTTTAGCTATTAAGATAATTTTATTTTGATGTGCTTTGATATTCCCATTTTGAAGGTTTGGGATCAGCAGTGACTTTGGGTCTTCTAGTGGTACTTTTCAGAGGTTGAAGAGACCATGGATAGGTTGGAGGAGGATAATGATCGTTGTTGTTGTTATTATTATTTGGCCTTCGTTCTTTTTTTTTTTTTTTGCGGGGCAATGGGGGTTAAGTGACTTGCCCAGGGTCACACAGCTAGTAAGTGTTAGGTATCTGAGGCTGGATTTGAACTGAGGTACTCCTGAATCCAGGGCCAGTGCTTTAACCACTGTGCCATCTAGCTGCCCCCTGGCCTTCGTTCTTAAAGAGAACCAGTGACACTGTGTTTCTCCCACTGAATCATGAATGTTAGAAAGGGACTGGCTGGTTTGGGGAGCATATAAATCTATCATGTGATTTCTGTCAAGATGAAGAAAAAATTGCCTTCGGTCTCTCCCGTCACCGACCATTAGTGTCTCTTTAAAAAAAGCACTTAATAGATCTAAATGTCCATGATTGGACAAATCAGGAAGTTATAGAGAGGAAGGAGAAGAGGAAAAGGGGAGGGAAGGAGAATCTTCTAGATTACCCATCCTTGTCCTTATGCCAAAAAGCATGTGATTCAAGTCTGTAAAATGAGGGTCAATGAGATGACCTTCTAATTTCATTTCAGCTCTAAATCTATGGGCCTATGGTTCAAAGTTCTTTTATTTTTTGGATGAAACTAGAAGTTTGAAGAGTGTAGGAAGAGATTCCTTTCAGAACTGTGCATGGCTAACCTTTCTCAGGCTCAGTTTCCTATCTTGTGAGGATGAGATGTGAGCTAACATACCCAGAATGCTTGGCAAACTTTAAAGTGCTATGTAGATGTTAGTTTAATAACAAAGATCCAGAGTTGATCTAGGCTTGAAGCAAGCCCCATGTCATTGATCAAACCCCCTTAAAGGTAAATATGATGGTTATTTAGGGAATGTGAAGTTGATAGGTCTTGTACATCCTGCCCTACCTGTTCCAGTTGGCATCCTTGTTTATCAAGGATTGAACTGAAGGTTATAATTAACTGTGTTCTTCCCAGAAAGGTGGGGGTGAGGGGCTGTTATGTTTCTACAGATGCTCTCTCTTGCTTGATGGGAAAAAAAGATTTCATTGATTTCTGGGGCCATGAATCCACCTCAGAGGGAAACTAAGCCTCTTAAGTAGGATTTGGTAAATAATGCCATAAATGTCCTTGTGACTGCAAGAGACTTGAAAATTCAGGTAGATTAAGATCACATCTGCCCTGGAGAAGAGCAGGCTCTGTTTGTTAACTCACTTTATAAAGTGCCCAGCACAGCACTGTGAGCAGATAGGTTTTTTGATGACTTTGAAGATTACCTTTTAGAAAATATAGTATGCATACTGAAAATGCAGGACAGTACAGGTTCTCTTGAAGATGCTGTGTATGTATAGTTAAAACCTTCCAGTTTTATTAAAAGAAAAACCTTGGTTGCCCTCCTTCTTTCTTTCCTTCCCTCCCTCTCTCATTCCATCTGTCCTTTCCTTCTTTTCCCCTCAGAGCCCCTCTATAACTCATTCCCTCAGCAGACAAACAGCCCCTGGCTGCTGACTGCTTTGTTTCAGCACTTGGCCAGCCTCGCTGAGCAGCCCTGGGTCATTGGCATGAACTCATGCAACCTTCTGAGTCCTTCTCTGAGGAGCTTCTTTCTGCTTCTGCCAGAAGGAGAACAAGCCCTCACGGAGGCGAAGTCAAAACAGAAGAGAATGAAGACGATGAACAAGTAAGGAAATTGAGAAAAATAAGTAGGATGGAAAAACTACAAGAGAAATGGCAGCCTTCCAAGTTTGCAACTCTGATCCATCCCACCTGCTTAGGGTGGAATGCTACATTTTACAGAATTTCCTAGTGGGATGAACGTTTGTAAAATTATCCTACCTCCTCCGAATCAAAAAGTAGCAAAATTCCATTTTCAGTGCACAAGAGCATTTGCTATATGAGATGAACCCCTATTTTTCTAGTTATGGGAAAATTTTGGATCAGATAGTGAATATCTGATTGGTATAATTTTGAATTCCCTTTCAGAAACCTTTGCATTCTATTTTTCTGAGGTCCTCCTTCAACTGATACTCTAGTCTAACTCCAAATAACCTTATTCTTGCCTATCCAACATCTTATGGGAAATTTCCTGCTTTGGAAATTAAAATGAACCAAAAAAAAATCAATAAAGCAATATAATTTCTGTTCTTTTAAGAAATGTTACCTTAGTGACTAATGCTCAAACCATATCCCCAGTACCGTTCTTTCACTATTCTAAGACTGACCATAATAGAGAACTCTCTAGTAGAGCCTTTCTGGGCTGGAGAGTGAGGAAATATCATAGCTGGGAGATTCTTATTCAGAAACATTTGATTGATTAGACAGAGCCAGAGTCAATTGCCTGGGGTTCTAAGCTAAGGGAACATAGGCAGAAGGTCATAACTGCATCATAAAAGGAGTTGGTAGCAGGATCAAACAGAATTTTTAGGAAGGAGTAAGAGACTTTGTCTAGGGGGTCAAGGTGAAGGTTCAACAAAGGGATAACAGAGGGTCTAAGTGTTGCATAGAGTTCACACAATTCGATGCACTCTGTTTCATGTGGGCATACACCCGTGTATATGTGTATGTGTGTGTTTTGGGTGGGCTCTGACTTTCAGCTTCCTCTTAAATTAATTCTAGTTGAATTGTCCCCTGCTGTTGGCTGCATTCCTTTTTTTTTTTGGCTGGGCAATGAGGGTTAAGTGACTTGCCCAGGGTCACACAGCTAGTAAGTGCCAAGTGTCTGAGGCTGGATTTGAACTCAGGTCCTCCTGAATCCAGGGTCATTCTCTATCCACTGTGCCACCTAGCTGCCCCTGGCTGCATTACTTTGTAAGCAAACAGCCATCTTCCAATGACAGAAGAAACATCTATTTTTTTATTTAAATTTTTTGGGGGTGGGGCAATGAGGGTTAAGTGAGTGGCCCAGGGTCATACAGCTAGTAAGTGTCAAGTATCTGAGGCCAGATTTGAACTCAGGTCCTCCTGAATTCAGGGCCAGTGCTTTATCCACTGCACCACCTAGCTGCCCCCAACATTTATTTTTTAAATGGGAGAATGGACTATTAGCAAACTAAGGAGGGATACCATTTATGTGTCTGTGTACTTCTATGTCAGCACATGGAGGCTGCAGTGACCCCCTTCCCCAGGGCCTGTGCCCTGCTTCTGCCTTCCTAAGTGGTCCTAGGAAAGCCTATTGTACATGTTAATGGGTCCTTGGCATCATAACCTTGTAGGCTTCCCAGGGCAGAAAACCTTCCCCTCTTTTCTTCTCTTTCTCAGCATAAGAACATAATAACTCTCCTGGCCACTGGGCACTCTGTGTCTTGGATAATTCCTCATCCCATAAGGAACATCTAGGAGAACATCCATTTCCTGCAGTTACTTAACTAAGTGTGGCACATGGCTAATAAGAACTTAACAATGGAAAAAAAGTTCTGACATCCTGTGTTCCATCTAAGACTTGGCGATGGGGTAAATGCAAAGTTTACATAACAGATTTGATTCCCACATTAATAGCCTATGAAGGCAGAGTGTGAAATGGTGAACATGGACTCTTCAGCTGTTATTTTCCTAATTTCCTCCTTCTTCTGTAAAGCAGTTAGCTTTGTGAAGCAAGCCAGTGACTGGGGCAGATAATGTGGCTATTGGAAATCAGCATTTAATGATTTTGTGACCCTGTGGGGTAGCGAAAAGAAGAAATCATGGCCCATTACAGCATTATGCCATCATTAAAGCTTCTTATTAATGGTGAAATATGAGGTTGAGTTTATTCTAGGCATTTCCTATTTGATTGGGAGCCCACTAAGCTATTTCCCTGACCTAAAACTAGCATAACTGAGTGCAAATGGACTTTGGCTTAATAGAAGTGGTGCATAGAGATTATATCTTTGCTGTGAATACAACCATAGAATTTCAGCTTTGGAAGGAACCTCAAGGGACATCTAGACCAAGATATACTTGAAGAAGGATCTTCGCTACATTGCAATATACTCAATAAGTATATTCTTTTCAACAAGTATATTCGTTCATTTTCTTGAAGACCCCCAGGGAGGGGAATCTCTCCAGAAACCCCCCCCCCCAAACTCATTCTACTTTTGGGTAGTTGTAGTTGTTAAGAAGGAGCAGATAGGTGGTGTGGTAGACAGAGTGCTGGGCATGAAATCAGGAAAATTCATCTTTTTGAGTTCAAATCTGGCTTCAGATACTGATAAACTATGTGACCCTGGGCAAGTCACTTAACCATGTTTGCCTCAGTTTCTTCATCTTTAAAATGAGCTGGAGAAGCAAATGGAAAACTAACTCCAGTATCTTTGTCAAGAAAATCCCAAATAGGGTCATGAATAGTCAAACATGACTCTTGTTGAACAACAACAATATAATCTGTGTCTATGCACTTTCTTCCAACCACATCCCAGTTTTCATTATCAAGACAGGTCAGTACTGAGTGGCTTCAACTGCATATGTTTTTATTGTTTCTTCTGGATTTATACTAATTTTAAACTTTGTTCAAACAAGTGAGTTGTCTAAATACGTGCAGATAACTCATTCAGAAATGAATCCCACATAAATGAGTAATTTCTTGCCTGTTAAAATATTGTGAATTCCTTTTTATGATGTTAGTCCATGTTCATCATGTCTGGAGGCAATCAATCAATTCTTTTCCTGAACAAAGTTTCATGATATGGAGTTACAGGTCTTCTCAATCATCTACTAATCTTTGGGTTCTCCCACTCCTTATTTCTGATCCATTTTATCCCAATTTATTTCTTATCATCCGTAGCTACTCCCGCCTTTGCACTGAAGTCACTGAGTGTCAGTATATTGAAATGTGGAAGGCCTTATCAGATTCTTTACAGAATTTTTCTACCTCTTATCCTTTGTGACAGATGTTGAGTAAACAAATGTTTATTTTGTGCCAGGCTCTGTGGTAAGTGATGAGGATACAACGCCAAAAACAGTCCCTTCCCTCAAGGAGCTCACAATCTAATTTTATATTCTGCTAAAGTTTAGCTGATATGAATCAGCTGCCAAAAATGTGAGACCAAAAGAGCCTAAAAAACACCTTGACAAATACTTTATTTACTTGCCAAGAAGAAAATTGTCAGCCCAAGGCAACAATGATTTAGAATATTTGAATTTGTTTGTAAAATATTATGTAGAATAATATAACTTGTTTGTAAAATATTTTGTAGAATAAAAAAGCAAAATTATGAGCAATAGAGCTTCACAAAAAACAAAGAAGTAACAGAGAATAAAAACAATTTAAACAAAATGTAGCAAGAAACCCAGCTAGGCAAAGGGAAGAAAAATGTAAAAGATCTGCAAATATATATATATATATGTATATATATATATTTATATATGTGTATATATATATATATATATATATATTTTTAGTGAGGCAATTGGGGTTAAGTGACTTGCCCAGGGTCATACAGCTAGTAAGTATTAAGTGTCTGAGGCCAGATTTGAACTCAGGTACTCCTGACTCCAGGGCTGGTGCTCTATCCACTGCGCCACCTAGCTGCCCTGCAAATATTTTTAATGTAATATGAATGTTGGTGATGAATGTCAGTAAGTGAGAATTGTCCCTTGCCGTATAAATATCTTCATCCACTGGCAAGCAGCTAGAAGGGGATATAGGTAGGGTTGGTAGACCCAGTGGTATACTGCTAAAGGATTCCAATAGGAATCTATCATGCCCACAGGAGCAAGCCCCTCTCCCTTCCCTCTTTGTGTCAGGCTTTGGCTCACTAATATCTAACAAAAGAACACAACTCACTTCAGTTTATTAATTGCTCCCCCTGTTTATTATTTCTCCTGATTATCCCCTTAGGCTGGCTAAAAATAACTATTGTAGGTTGACCATAGGCTTGTGATATCTTAAGGTAATCAATTATTATTCAGCTACCTTTATATCCTGAAGGGCAGAAAAATTTGTATAATTCGTTTATCCATGGGCAGCTAGGTAGCTCAGTGGATAAAGCACTGGCCCTGGATTCAGGAGGACCTGAGTTCAAATCTGGCCTCAGACACTTGACACTTACTAGTTGTGTGACCCTGGGCAAGTCACTTAACCCTCACTGCCCCACAAAAAAACAAAAACAAAACAAAAAAAAACCCTTTTATCCAGACTTGTCCTATTCCTTCCTCTATAATTTTGAATAATATCAAATGTAAACCAATATTTAGCTGCTGCTAATTTCTTTATAAAACTGGGATAAATAGAGTGTAGGGTGCAGACAGAGAGGAGGGAAAAGGGAGCATGGAAGGACTATCTAGTTCACTGGAAATAACAGTAGCTAGTGCAAAATGCTTCTCACATCATGTCTAGGAGTGTTGTTGTTCAGTCATTTTACAATCGTGTCTGACCCTTTGTGACCCTATTTGGGATTTTCTTGGCAAAGATATTGGAGTGATTTGCCATTTCCTTCTCCAGCTCATTTTACAGATGAGGAAACTGAGGATTAAGTGGCTTGCTAAGGGTCACACAGCTAGTAAGTGTCTGAGCCCAGGTCTGAACTCATTAAGATGAGTCTTCCTGACTCCAGGCCTGGGGCGCTTCCCCTATTCATTCTCTTTCCCCTTTGTGGGGAAGAAGGCAAAGGGATCATGGAGAAGTTGCTCAAGTATTGAAGACACGTCCTTTTCAATTCAGGTGGGAAGGAAATATAGGGGAATGTCTCACTAATCATCATTGGTACTCAGTTGTCTGCTGGAATGGACACAGTCCCATTCCCCTCCAGACCCCTCCTCTTCTACTCACTTTGTAGATTTGTTTTGAGGATCAAATGAAATAGCATATGTAAAGCACTTCGCAAACCTTAACACACTATATAAATATAGACTATTATTATTTTGTAGGATACATCTACATGGCCATACTGGACTATATTCCATAATTTTTTCTTTAACCATAAAGGAGATCCTTCAAATTTAGCCCCTAACATCATGGTCCTGGATGTGTTCATAGGAGAGTTACCCATGTCACCAAATAAAATAAAGTTTAGGAAGAGCAGATGGACAAATCAAATTTATGGAGGATATTTGTGGTGATAGAATTATTAAAGTGGTGAGGGATCAATTCTGAAGATAACTGAAGGTGGGCAAAATGCTTGAGGTGGGGATAAAATCTTATACTTCTCTTGATACCAGTCTATATGCCTATGTTGTTCTCTATGTGAAACTTTTTTTGTTGTTTTGTTGTTTTGGTGGGGTAATGAGGGTTAAGTGACTTGCCCAAGGTCACACAGCTAGTGTCAAGTGTCTGAGGTGGGATTTGAACTCAGGTCCTCCTGAATCCAGGGCTGGTGCTTTATTCACTGTGCCACCTAGCTGCCCCTGTGAAACTTTTAAAAGAATCATTTTGCTGCTCCTTGAGGCATCCTTGATGAAAGTAGGCTTCTTGTAAGTTATAGTCTATAATAGACTGCAATTGCAGTCTTGCGATTGACTGAAAGATCTAAAGAATATACAATTCCATTGTAATTCTTATTTTTTGATGAAAAACCACTTAACTTGGTAGAATAAAACACCCCCTTAAAGGTTCTTTTCTAACAGTGTTTACTATCTATACATAAAAATTATTTAAGATTCTTTGAAAGATTTACCAACAGAGATAACCTTCTTATTGTGAGATTTAAAATTGACTATAAGAGCATTAAACTCCCCCTTTTAACTTTTCCCTTATATATCTCCCAGACCAGTAAGAAAAGAAGCCTCTGAGCTTTAATTAGAGAGGGATTAGCCTTTATTGTTTAGACAACAAACAGGTGATACCAAATAGGGAAATAGGAAAGTAGAAATACAAATGAATAGTCTTATATCTAAGCTTAGTCTATATTCTTTTATAAAACTCACTGAATCCCAAAACTGCCTCTCAGGCTGAGAACCAGAGTCAAACGTGTGCCACCACCGAGAACCAGAGCTGATCACCAGAATGTGCCATCACCGCTAAACTCAGAAGCCAGCGTGTGTGAGCCGAGCCACCACTTCCGTTCTACTACTCAGTTTTTAAGTTGGTGTTCCGGAAGTATGGCGTGCTTGGCCACGCTCTCCCGGGCAGCAGCAGGCACACGGCTGTTCGTCACGGTCTCCTCCCCAAAAGGGCAGTCCTTCAAAAACTGGCGGTCCTTCAAAAACTGTTTCAGTAGTATGCATTCAACTCTTAAATTTCAGTTAAAACTTCGATTTTTTACCACATTATCATTGATACCAGGGGAAGGAGATGTATACTTGTTCACCAGGGTTTTGGAAGAAACGAAAGGCAGAGTATAAACTAAGTTGGGAGGGATTTCTTGTGGATGGTCAGATTCTCCAGTGGGACTCCTGTTTGGAGATATCATGCTGTTTGTATAAAGCCACCAGAATATTTCAGTGTCGTGTGTGTGTGTGTGTGTGTGTGTGTGTGTGTGTGTGAGGTAATTGGGATTAAATGACTTTCCTAGGGTCACACAGCTAATAAGTGCCTGAGGCCAGATTTGAAGTTAGGTCTTCCTGACTCGAGGACCAGTGTTCTATCTATTGTACCACCTGTTGCCCCCAGAGTGTCTTAGAAGAGATATGTGACCACTCAAAAGAGTTTAGCTTCACCATCCCTATTGGAAAAACCAAGTAGATGAATGCCTATTTTCTAGCTTTTGTCATGCATCTGAATGGATAGCCATTCATTTTCATGTGTATGTATGTATATACACATATACTTAAACACACACATGTATGTATATGTGTACACACATGTCTTTGACAGGCAGAAGAAATGTACAATGAGTTGAGCCCTAAATTAAAACAGGAAAAGGTGATCAGCCACATTATCTTTGGAAAATTTCAAGGCTCATTTAATAAACTCAAACTTTACCTCAAAACTAAGGCTTAGATTTTTAATACCAATATTCTGTTGGTGGTATTATATAGCAGTGATTCATGAAATACTATATTCTGGGAATATGACACGTAACGCAGTAGTAAACCCATGGGAGGCCATGGACAGGAAACACAGAGGATTGAGTAGTCATGGATGGACTTCGGCCTGCATTGCTGGAGGAATTATCCACATGGGTAAAACCACAGATTCAAGAAACTAAATAAGCGTACTGATTTTCCTTTAATATCTTCTGTAGGACTGAGCCCTAACATAAATCTTTCTCTATGGGCACTTGTAGCAGGTTAGTAAGAAGCATATTAACAGGAAGGAAAAAATAATAAAATATATCTTCACTTATCTTTTATTTTTCTGTGGTAATCACCCTGTCAGTAGAGGTACGTGAAAAGTTTCTCTGGGGTATTTGCAGCAATTCTCTAGCCTGACTGCTCAGTTTAAAACAGACAACTTTGTAGCTACAGTCATTTGTATGTTAAGAAAAATGTGGACAATTATATCTGTGAGAGATTGCAAGTTTCATGGCTTAGCTCTATGCCCTGTGAATCTGTTAACTCTTGTGAAAGACTGAGAATTCTGTTTGCATAAAATTTTCAGAATGTTGTTCTTCTGGCCCCTGAAAAATTAATATAATATCTCATAAATCTAATAAAGGAGTCGTCCTTACCCCTAAGTTTCCTGAAAAAGCAGTAGTTTTTATTAATGTATTTGAAAGAGAAGTCCTGATAGGATTTTAGAATTGAAAGTGACCTTTGGTGTCCTCTGGTCTAACCCTCTCATTTTATAGATGGGAAAACCCAGGCCCTGAGAGATTAAGTAGTCCGGTCACATACCTACTAAGTGGGAGGATGATGGGTTTTGAACTCGGTCTTTGGACTCTAAATCCAGTGTTGTTTCTAGTATATCACAACTCACATGTATGGAAGCTGGGGCTCAGAGATGTTAAGGTTATCTAGCTAGTGATAGAATTTAAATCCAGGTTCTCTGATGTGATGTCTAGCACTTTTTTCTAACAAATCACAAAGCCTTCAGTCTAATTGGAGGACATACTTTATAGTAATAGCTGGCATTTATATAGCACATTAAGTTGTGCAAAATGCTTTATAAACCTTTTCATTCTCAGTAACACCGAGAGGTAGGCACTATTATTACTCTCGTTTTACACGTTTGGAGATGGAGGCAAACAGCTAAGTACACATATAGGCACAGAAAAATGCTTACTGAGTGACTGATTCGGTAAGTGGCCACATTAGCTTACCTAATAAGGAGGATGTCACCAATCCAAGTTGCCTAAAAAGGCAAGTTGTTACCCACACTGCCTACCTTCTCCTGCCACCTCATCCTGGGTATGAATTTCTCTCTTGTAACCTCATGTGACCAAGGACTTGGCCCTATTCTCATTAGCCAGTTTGAGCACCTGTTCACTGGACAAGCCCACTAGCTTCTCTACCCTTTGGCAACACTTGATGGCTTAATATTGCTCTCTCCTGCCCAAGACTTGACCTTGGCTAACCCTAGTCCTCTTGAGCATGCTCCCTTTCACTACCTCCCAGATCAATTCCAAAACGATTACCATTTTCTAATCCCATAAATGCCTCTCTCCTGGAGGCATTGGAATGGTAGCATTGCATAGTGGGTAGAACATAGGTGTGGCACACAGGTATTAAGTGAGAGCTAGAATTTGTAGGAAGGAGAGAGGAAGATATAGATTATACCTTTCTGACTCAAGGTCTTTAAGAGAAGAGGGTTAGGGGCAGCTAGGTGGTGCAGTGTTTAGAGAACTGGCCCTGGATTCAGGAGGACCTGAAATCCAAATCCGACCTCAGACACATGACACTTACTAGCTGTGTGACCTTGGGCAAGTCACTTAACCCTCATTGCCCTGCAAAAAAAAAAAAAAAAGAAGAAGAAGAAGAAGAGGGTTAAAAAAAGGGTTCTGCACCCAGCAAAGTGCAGGTGGGACACGAGTAGGGAGACAGAGAGACAGAGAGACAGAGAAAGAGATCTCTCAGTTTTTCTGTATAGCAGCTGCTGTCTCCCCAGCCTATACTAAAAGAAAGAAGAAATAACCTAGGGGATGCATCCCCATCCAGCTGCTAGAAGAGAGAAGAACTCCGTGTGCTTCCTTAGTTTCTTGTGGAAAGTGACCTCACATTCTTGCCAAGGCACTTGTGGGAGGTAGACACTTGAATTGTTAGATCTATTTCTCTCTCTTTCTTGCTTTGCTCCACAGCCTCTCTGGAGGTTTGGAAGTGTAATTAAATCCTCTCTATTTCAAGCTTAGGCAGATCATCAGACTATGAGATCTTGGAGTGGCAGTCCCCAAAGGACAGATCAATTTGGGATCAAAAGGACCACACCTTTATTCCAACCACAGGCACCCTAGAGTACTTGTCTCTTTCTGGGTCTGTTCTTATAGTGGTAGCTCTGTGGGAAGGATGTTGGTGCCTTCTTCTCAGACTTCATAGTAATCATGATATTTCCTTTGATTTTTTAGCAGCTGGGCTCCCATGAAGTTTTTCTAAGTTCGTTGAATTGTCACTGAGAAGTGTTATTGTTACTTACTTCAGAGTGCTAAGGATCTGTGATCCATAGGTCCATAACCTAATAAGGACTGTTAATATTTATGTAATGCTTTAAGGTTTCCAAAGCACTTTGCATATGTTACATATACCACAAAAAATGCTATGAGGTAAGTGTTATTAACATTGCCATTTTGTAGAGAAGGTAGCCGGGTCTGAGAGCCCAGAGTCACACAGCTTGTAAGTGTCTGAGGCAGGATTTAAACTCAGGCTTCCTCTGGTGAGAAGTTCAGAGCTCTATCTATTATGTCAAATAATCTCTCAAAATTTAAAAAAACCCACACTCATAGAATAATAAATAACTAAAAGGCAGACTTGAGACTTATGTAGTGATTAGAATTAACTGTGGCACCACTGTCAATTCTGTGGGTAGAACTATATTGATCTGATGTGTTACCTTTTTCATATTTTGGGGTATCTTCCCAGTACCATTTATGAAATCTCTTAGCTTCTCCTCTCCTATTGTTGCACCAATTATTCTCCACCACCTCCATGGGGTAACAGCAAGCTAGATGCTCATTCACTGCAATAACCTGAGGCATTCAGTTCCTCAATCTCTCTGGGAATAATTCAGCTTAATCTGTTGAAATCTAGGGATCAGACTTTGGTCAAATCATCAAACATTTATTAAGTCCTTGTTATGTGCTAGACATTGTTGTAACTATTGGGAATATCAATATAAGCAGAAAGACAGTTCTTACCCTCAGGGAGCTTACATTCTAATGGGGAGAGGCAACACATAAAAGGAAATTGAAGAGGGTCGGGGAAGAAGAGATGAAGGGATCTGGGCATGGTAGAGAAAGTTCAGGGAGGCAGGAGTGCAACCTTGGGAGCAATGAAGACATGGTTGGCCGAGGAATCATCCTTAAAAAGGAGGGTCTGGGATGAACCAGCCAATCAGAGGGAGAGGCTACACGGGCAGCCAGTACTTCTCATTTACTATGTGTGTACCCGAGGGCAAGTGAATAAACTTTTCTAAGCCTCAGTTTCCTCATTTGTAAACTAGGGATAAAAACATTTCTTTCCACTTCTGCCTTAAAAGTCCTACTGCAGTGTCTCATCATGGAATGCAAGTGTCTTTGGGTTCTCTAAGGCTATGCCAGCTGGGAAGGTATCTGTTGTCTCTGGACTAGCCTGGCTAAGTTCAGAGAAGCCTCATCAGCAGTTATCTTTGTCTGATTCTTAACCCTCGGCTAGAATGAAAAGTACCAGAAGAAAAAGGACCCCACCTAATCCAAATTTTGTGTCTCTCCCAGCTTTTGGGGCAGTTCCTTAATAAAAATTGGACTGAATTGAATTTGGGTAAGGTCTTACTGTGCTACCCCTGGCAATGCATCATAAAATCCGAGTCTAGATTTTAAGCTTTATATAATACAATTTAATCCATAGGGCTTTACTTGTCAGCTTAAAGTGAAATGTTTTGAGTCCGTGCTTCACTGTCTTTAAATTTGGCTGTTTGACTTGTCCCCATTCCCAGGGTTCTCTGGTGTGTCTTAACTTCCTCCCCTCCCCTTTCCTGAAACTAATGAGAAGATGCTTGTTCATTCCTGTCCCTTGGATTAAGGGAAGGATCCGGGTGATCTCCCTAGAGGACTGAGCCTGGGGTGAGTTAACTCCTCATGTGACCCTGGATTCTTCTGATTACTGAGTTTACATGAGGACAGCTATGATTTCTGAGACCTTGGGTGGGGAGGAGGAGGAATGAAAGAGGACAAGCATTTACTAAGCATCTACTATGTACTGGATGCTGTGCTAAGCTCTTTATGAATGTTATCTCATTTTATCCTTGCAACAGCTCTGGGAAGAAGGTACTGTTATTATACCCCATTTACAGTTGAGGAAACTGAGGCAGACAGAGATTAAAGTGGTTTGTCCAAAGTTACACAGATAGTGTCAGAGACTGGATTTGAACTCAGGTCTTTCTGACTTCAGGCCTAGTGCTCTATCCACTGTGGAGAGGCTCAGGAGTTCTGAGTGAAATTGTGAAATTTTTTCATTTTGTTGCATACTTAAAAAATATTTGACTGCACTTAAGATACTGTTCATGAATTGTCTCAGTGTGATTCAATGTGGTTTGATTCATCAGATGCTCATTCGGAACCTGCTATGTGCAAGGCTGTACTGGGTTATGAGAATGCAAAGGCATGGTACATGGCACATGCCCTCAAGGGATATACAGTCTATTGGAATATATAACACACACTCAAGGTTAAGTAATTACAAAGCAATTTGAAGAAGAAGAGAGTACTAATACCTGAGGGGGATCAGGGAAGGCTTAATTAATTAGGAAGAGGCATTTGAGCTAAGCCTCGAGAAGAGAGGTATCTGAGAGGTCAAACCCAAGGAAGAAGAATGACCATTCAGACATGAGGCATGGCCTGTGGGAAGTCACAGGGATGGGAACTAGAAGGCCAAGCCTGGGGAAAAGCTAGAAGGTTGGCTTGGTTGGGATGCAGAGTTTATAAAGAGGAGCAAAATGAACTGAGATGGGTTAGCTTAGGATGCAGGCACACTGGATGCAGCTTTCAATGGGAAGTTTTGGAGTTTGTACTTTATCCTTGATTGGGGGCTCTTAACTTGGTGTCTGTGAACTTAAAAAAATGTTTTTTAATAACTATATTTCAGTGTAATTGGTTTCCTTTGTAATTCTGTGTATTTCATTTTCTGCCCTTTTTTTTTTTTTTTTTAGTGAGGCAATTGGGGTTAAGTGACTTGCCCAGGGTCACACAGCTAGTAAGTGTTATGTGTCTGAGGCCGGATTTGAACTCAGGTACTCCTGAATCCAGGGCCGGTGCTCTATCCACTGAGCCACCTAGCTGCCCCTCATTTTCTGCCTTTTAAAAACACTATTCTGAGAAGGAGTCTATAGGCTTCATCAGACTAAAAGAAAGGGGGCTAGGACACAGAAGGAATTGAAGTGGAAAGCTATTGGAAGCTTTTGAGCAGGGGAGTTGATCTGATTATAACTGTGCCTTAGAAAGATGTTTTTGTCTTATATTATTGTTGGTTAATTAATATCTTCCCCATTTCAAGCATATTGTTTAATGGTACAAATGACTTTTTACATTAAGTTTATTAGCTTTGTTGCTATGCATGATTTTTAGCCCCTGGGAACCTTGAAGAACAAGCAGTTGCTTCTTCATTGGTCCCTTTATTAGGATGATAAAGTAACTACTGACGCTTCTCAACCATCTTTCTTCTTCTCTTTGTTCTTTTTTTTTTAAATTTGTGGTGCAATGAGGGTTAAGTGACTTGCTCAGGGTCACACAGCTAGTAAGTGTCAAGTGTCTGAGGCCGGATTTGAACTCAGGTCCTCCTGAATTGAGGACTGGTGCTCCATCCACTGTGCCACTTAGCTGCCCCTTTTTTCTTCTCTTTGGATATTTGGTCTGTGACAGAAGCTAGATTTCTTAAAAAAATTTTAAAATTGGTTTTCTTATTTTTTCAATGAACAAATATTTGTTTTGCTCTTCCCTCCTACATGCTCCTCCTGCCCTACCTCCACTAGAAAAAAAATAAAAATAAAACTCCTAACAAATCTTCATAGTCAAGCAAAACAAATTCCCACACTGGTCATGTCCAAAAAGTAAATGCCTCATGCTTCATCATGAATCCATCCTCTCTCTGTCAGGAGAGCATGCTTCATCCTTGGTTTCCTCTAATCATGGTTAGTAATTACATTGGTCATAGTTCTTAGAAATTTTTAAATTGTCTTTACAAGGTTGTTCTTGTAGAAATTGTCCTGGTTCTGTTGCTTTTACTCTACATCCATTTGTACGAGCCTTCTGACGTGATCTCTTTTGATTTCAAAGAGGGAAATGCCACCTCTGGGTATGTTATGGGTTCATAAACTAAGCTGGAAGGGGGTGGATCTCCAAGGTTGTCTAGTCCAACCCTTTGATTTCTACAGATGAATCGATGAGCCAAGAGAGATCAAGTCATGTGCCTGAGGTCAGTAGGAATAGGTAGTAAGTAAGACTTGAACTTTGACCCACTGATCTCAGAGCTGGTGTTTTCCCACTATATCCCTCTGCCTCCCAAAAAGCAGTCATGCTTGTGGGGAAAGAACACATAAGAGATGCCAGATTAACATTCTTGGGGGCTGGGTGGATATTTGGGTTTGTTGGGCTGACTAAATCGTAGATTCTATTTTGTTACTGCAATAACCCAGAGATTCTACCCATGCCATTTTTTGTGGAGAAAAAAGTAGCAATTCTGCCACCATTTAGAGAGAGATATTCAGAGAACATCCCATGATAGCTCCCCTTCTTTTTTTAGTTTGATATTGGTTGATCAATAAGGCAAACTCATGGCATCAAACAAGACTAGTCCTAGGCAGAATCAAGCAGAGGACGTTTTCCTTTGTCAGCCTGTATTTCCTCTTCCAGTCTCCTTGAAGCAGGCCATTCCTACATACCTCCTTCCTCTTTGTTGTTATTGTTTGGTCGTTTCAGTCATATCCAACTCCTTATGACCCCATTTTGGGATTTTCTTGGCAAAGATACTAGAGTGGTTTGCCATTTCCTTCTCCAAGCTCATTTTACAGATGAGGAAACTGAGGCATATAGAATTAAGTCACTTGCCCAGGGTCACACAACCAGTAAGGTCTGAGGCTGGATTTGAACTCAGGTCTTCCTGACTCCAGGCCCAGCACTCTATGCAGTGTACCACTTAGCTCCCCCTTTCCTCTTTACCCAAATGGGTTCCTTTGATTGCCAGAGAGCCCACCACTCTGTGTTCCAGATATGCTTGTTCTCCTTCCTTGGGCGACATCCCATGTGTCCATATCCAATCTTGTCAACATCCTTAACAATCAGAACTTACCCAAACTGAGTCCCATTCCCTTAGGACTTGGACAGATGACTGGCTGGCTGATTCAGTAAACTGATTCCTGTGAAAATATTATGGGAACAGCACCAGCCCTGGATTCAGGAGCACCTCAGTTCAAATCTGGCCTCAGACACTTGACACTTACTAACTGTGTGACCCTGGGCAAGTCACTTAACCCTCATTGCCCCCCCCCAAAGTATTATGGAGGATGATGCTAGCTTCCTTCAAGTCTCAGATAAAGCCTTTCCTAATCCTTAATCTTGGTGCCTTCACTTTGAGACTACCTTCAGTTTATCCTGTTTATATATTATTCATATGTAGTTGTTTTGAATGTAGTTTCCTCCCCCTGTCCCCCTCATTAGACTGTGAATTCCTTGAGAGCAAAGACTGTTTTTCAGCCTTTCCTTCTAGCCCAGTATTTAGTACATTGTCCAGCACATAGTAGGTGCTTAAAAAGTGCTAGTCAATTGACTATCACTTCTCCCAGGAAACACTTTTTTTTTTTTTTTAGTGAGGCAATTGGGGTTAAGTGACTTGCCCAGGGTCACACAGCTAGTAAGTGTTAAGTGTCTGAGGCCGGATTTGAACTCAGGTCCTCCTGAATCTAGGACTGGTGCTTTATCCACTGCACCACCTAGCTGCCCCCGAGTGGAGATTTTATTATTGGGAGTTTCGAGGACTGGAAGGGAGATCTTTTGGGGGCAAAAGACCATTACTATGGGCCTCATTGTCTTATTGTTCTCCCATTTAATAGTATCTACTTGAAGGACAGTTCCTAGAAGCCAGAATCCCATCCTGTTTCATTTCTTGTCTAGAGGGAACAGTGATTTAATGAAAAAACAAAAACAAAAACCAAGCAGCATCAGGCCTCTGAAAGTGCAAAGTGTTAACAGTACTTTGAACTTCAGAATCCTCTGAGAGGGAAAACAGAAAAATCACAATTGTTTCTCTGACAAGCGTGTGGGTATTGGTGCCTTTTGTTCCTTCTTTCCATGGGCCTGCCTGGAATTTTTCTTGTTGGAACATGAAAATGGGAGCTTTCATGGATAGAGGATGGACTCTTACCTACACACAGAATTCCAGGCTCACCTTGTTCTCTACAGCCAATGAATGAAGCTTTTGGTCATCAAGTGCTGCACTTGAAATCTCATGCAATCTTGCCTGGGGAATTCCACTCAAGTGCTTCTGGGATTCTGGAATTCATAGGATCAAAGATTTAAAGTTGGGACTTTAGAGGTCTCCTGGCCCAATCCCTTCATTTTATGGTGTTTATAGTTGGGGGGTGGGTTGGGGAAAGGGGACAGCCTGGAAGAGTAGAGAGAGATCTGGCACTTTCACTCAGAGGGTCTGGGTTCTGATTTTTCCCACCTTTATGATTTTGGGTAAATGACTTGAACTCTCTTGGCCTCAGTTTCCTCATCTGTAAAATGAGGGGATGTAAAATGGCCTCTAAGTTCCCTTGTAGTCCTCAATCTATGATCTGTGATATTATATTGTGAAGCTCTTTTTCGTCAGGACTCTGGTTGAGAGTGGAGCGCGAAATGCTTTCTCCCTTTAATAGATAGATGAATCTAGGCCTTTCTCTCTCTCTTTACCAAATTCTTATTCTCCTTGATATTATATTGTGAAGATGAGTACCAGAGAAGTGAAAGAACTTGCTCAAAGTCATACAGCTAATCAGAATGGAATTCGAACTCAGGTCTTCTGACTCCAAATCCAGGACTCTTTCTACCACACTGTGCAGCCCCCTTAGCTTTCTGTTAACAGACTGAGAATTCCAGGATCCAATGAGGTATAAAAGGAATATGCACAATGAATTTTGACAAAATAATTCAGGCAGTTGAGCATTAAGAATGAACGACACAGCTATCTTAAAATGTGAATGGAAAACTACCCAGTGTCAGGGCTGTGTGTGTCTGTGACCCATGCATTTCAAAAAGCAAGGTTTTTTGGTCCTCTCATTTTGAATTACCTGCCTTTAGTCAAGAGTCAGAGAGGGGACAAGATGTCTGAGGCCACCAAACCAGTTCCTCCTGCCAATGCAGAGTTGTTTTCTGGAATGTTTTTGCCAGTATTTCATGCCCCATCTCCCCCCAATTTTCAAATAACTTACCTGGTGGGTTTTTGCTTATTTCTCAAGGAGATAATTGTGCAGTTGAATTGCTTTCACAGGAAAGAAAATCTCCTTGCTCTAAGGCTTATTCTGACGTCATGTTGGACTCTACCCAAAGCAGTCATCTTGCTCATTTGGGCGAATTTAAAATTCCATGGCATTTCATACAATCATGTTAGCCTTGGTACCTGGGCCAAGTGCCAACTTCAGTAACTGTCACTGTGATGACCTAAATCTCCACTGCCTTTTTATTGGATTTACTGGATATTCTGAAATGGAGAGATGGTGGGAAAGAAAAAAAGGGACCAATATTATCAGACCACCACAATCCTCACCATTTTAGTTAATTAATTACTCTCTTGTTCTTTGCAACTGGTCTAGTTTAATAAAGGTGATTTTTCCATTGCTTTTGAGAAGTAAATAAAGGTTTCCTGGTAGATGTTATATGTTTTCTTCTTTTTGATATTCAGATCAAATTTTCCTTAATTTTACCTCAGTATTTCTTTTTTTTTTGGTTTTGTTTTTGCAGGGCAATGAGGGTTAAGTGACTTGCCCAGGGTCACACAGCTAGTAATTGTCAAGTGTCTGAGGCTGGATTTGAACTCAGGTCCTCCTGAATCCAGGGCTGGTGCTTTATCCACTGTACCACCTAGCTGCCCCTCTACCTCAGTATTTCTAAGTCATTCATTTTTCTACTTTAAGAAATAATCTTCCTTTTAGTCCTGGGGACAGTAGTGTGGTCTACCTTTTTACTTGGTGGGTATCCAACGCGACAGGGTGATGTACCAGCAATAGTAACCCACACCTTGCTCACATCTTCAACCCTAGAGAAAAGCAGGCTGCCACCTTATTAATTAATAAACCAGAAAGGGGAGTGTAGTATGTAATTTGGTCATGCATGCCACTAGCCATGTGGTTTTGTTAGCAGGTGTCATCTAAACCTGCATGGGTTTCCACAAAGACTAAAGGAACCCCACTGCTCAGTAGAGAGCTCTTAGCCTACAAGCTCAGACTGATTGTTCCCACTTTCTATCACCTTGGGCTCTCTTGGCTAGGGGTCAAGTGGGCACACTGACGATAATTCTGCCTTGGTCTGTGGCAGCACTTCTTAACCTTTCTGGGGTTACAGACTCCATTAGCCATCTGTTGACCCCTTCTCAGAATGATGTTTTAAAATCTATAAAATAAAATACATAGAATTAAAAAAGAAATGATTTAAATTGAAATGCGGTTATCAAAATGTTTAAAAAAAACCAAAAAAAACAAGTTCATAGACTGTGCATTAAGAACCTCTGACCTAAGAGTATGGAAAAAAAAAGCCAAGTATTGCTCTAATATATTCAAAATAATGAAAATTTCAATATGGCTTTAATCTCTCTCCTCCTCTTCCCTGCCTCCCCCTTCCCATTTGTCTGAGAAATTTTCTTCTCTGTGTCAGCTACCTCATTTATAAGACTCAGACAATTGACTTTAGTGGTCAGCCATGTGGCTACTAAAATACAGTAAAGTAAAAGTGCTTGTTGATTGAAAAATCAAAATAATTACTGTACTGTGAAACAATTACATTTATTGCAAAGTAACTGACAAGTCTGATCCTCTCCCCCAAATTTCCTCCCAGCTGGTCAGTATATTACAGGAAATATTAAGGGAAGGGCTTATGTGTTTTGGAATTTCCCAGTATCAGCTTTGCAACCAACTGGCAGAACAGGAGGGATGCCTGGGGGTTGGGAATCTCCCTTCTGGCCAGATCTCACCAATGGCTACAGTTTCATAGCAGCTGCCAATGCATTCCAGACCCACTTGTATCTGGTTTGTCTTTACCTCATTGCATTTGTCCCATCTCTGCCCCAGGGTCTCTGCCCTTGTCGAGTCAGGTCTCCAGTATCTATCCCAGCTCTGTCTTTATGTAGTAGCAATGTCTTGGCTGTCACAAACAGTAAGGGAGAACGTTTGTCTACCACATTGATAGTGCCATCTTCTCGACTCTTTAGGTGAGCATTAGTAGGAATGGTAGACCAGCAGTCTGTTTCTCAAATGAAACCCATAAAAATGAGAAGGAAAAAGGGTCAAATTATATACCTAACCACAAAATCTCAAACTTTCTCCTGATCTTTATTTTCTCTTTATATCTCTCCTAAGCCTGCACTTATGCAAGACCACTTTTATTGTCACATGTACTGAGTGTTCTCTGTGGAAGCCTTCAGGGTCCCTCCAGCTCTCAAAGATAAAACCAGTTGCAGACCCTGCTAAAGGACAATCCATTAATTGCATTATGATTGGCCACACTTTTTGTACCCTGTGCCTTCATGGTACTGTTAACATTGAAGCTGTCTGTCAATGACCCCTATTAGAACTGGGAGAATGAGGAAAACACATAGGATCAGAGAATTTGGAGGTGGAAGAGAAACCTAGATTGCTTTAATCCAACACTTCATTTTAGATGACGAAACTGAAGAACAGAGAGGTGAATTGACCTGTTCTTTATAATCTTTTATTTTATTTTTCAGTTAATGAACATTTATTTTCTCTCCCTCCTACTCTACTCTTCCTTCCCTCCCACTTTAGGGGAAAAAAAAGAATAAAATCCTTGAATAAATGTAAATTGACTTGTCTGAGGTGACACAACATTATAGGAGAAGAGCCATTATTTTTGTTTGTTTGTTTGTTTTTTTGTGGGGAAATGAGGGTTGAGTGACTTGTCCAGAGTCACACAGCTAGTATGTGTCAAGTGTCCGAGGCCAGATTCGAACTCAGGTCCTCCTGAATCCAGGGCCAGTGCTTTATCCACTGCACCACCTAGCTGCCCCCACAGAGCCATTATTTAAACTGATGATTCCATATTCAGGGATTTTTTCATGACATCAATCAATCAATAAACATTTATTAAGCTCCTGTTGTATGCTACATACAAAATGTTGAGGATACAAAAAGTGCTGGGAACACAAATAAATATTTTGAAGTAATAAATGCAGGGGATACAAAAAGAGGCAAAAGACAGTCCCCACCCTCATGGAACTCACATTCTAATGTGGGAGAAAACGAGCAAACAGATATATACAGTGGAGTTATAGACAGGATAAAGAGGAATAATTGAGAGGGAGTGTACTAGAATTAAAAGGGATTGGAATGACTTCTTATAGAAGATGGGATTTTAGTTGGGATTTGAATGAAGGCTGGGAAGTCAGTAGGTAGAGTTGAGGAGGGAAAGCATTTTACCCTTGGGGACAGGCAGGGAAAATTCTTGGAGCCTAGAGAAGGGTCCTGTTGTTCAAGCCAAGACCTTTCTCTTCATTGACAGTTTCTCTGCATTCCCCTCTTCTGACCCATACAATTTTATTTCCTACCATCCCAGAAACAAAGGTAAATATATTAAACTTATTATTGTATACTATATTAAAATGAAAACTATGCCTTCTTGTGTAATGGAATTTGAGGTGGTTATTTTTAAACATTTCCTGATTTTTGTACTATGATGGCCCTAAGAAACTTAAATAGAACACTGGGAATTTGAAGGCTATGAAAGGTCATTTATAAGAATTTTGTATTAATGGGGTCTCAGAAACAGTTGTGGGAAAATGAAAAAATGAGGTTTTTTTTGTGATGGGAACTTTTAGCTAGATCCAGGTATTTCCAAATGCTGGAGTGTGGTTATGGTCCTATGGCCATTTTTGGATCTTCCATTACCTTGATCTGCTTCATGGTTTAGAAAGGATATTGATAAGCTGGAACGTATTTAGAGGAAGGCAACCAGTATGGTGAAGAGGTTTGAGTATACACCAAGTGAGAGTCAATGAAAAGAACTGAGATATTTAACCCAAAGAGAAGAAAACTAAGGGAGTGAAGGACACATCATTGGTATCTTATTTTGAGAGTTATCCCCATGGGAGAGGGATAAGACTTGTTCAGTTTGGCTTTAAAGGGCAGAAATAAGAGCAAATGGTAGAAGTTACAAAGAGGTAAACTGAGGTTCGATATAGGGAAGAACTTCCTTACAATTAGAACTGTCTCAAAGTGGAATGTGCTCCTTGGAGTGATAGAAGTTTTCCTTTCCTTGAAGGTCTTTAAATAAAGACAAGTACTATTGAATGAGTTTTTGTTCACTCATTTTTGACCCCACTTGGGGTTTTCTTGGCAGAGATACTGGAGTAGTTTGCCATTTCCTTCTCCAGCTCATTTTACTGATAAGGAAACTGAGGCAAACAGGGTTAAGTGACTTGCCCAGGGTCACACAACTAGTAAGTTTCTGAGGCTGGATTTGAACTCAGGAAGAGGAGTCTTCTTGACTCTAGCCCTGGCACTTTATCCACTGTGGCATCTAGCTACTGGTTGAGTTGTAGTGGGAATACCTTTTCAGGTATGATTAGATTAGATGGTAACAAAATCTCTTCTGATGTAAAAGTTCTACCCTTTTTTGTGATGGCAGTGACTGTAGTGAGATCCTATCTTGTCCTTGGTAAATTTGGCTTTTATTCCATTTTAACATTTGTTTTTACAGTGCTAAATTGCTTTGAGGCTTTTGGGGGCATAAGTGTGATCATAAGTAGAAAGTTACAGTAATATTGTTTGTCAACTGAATAATTTTAATCTTCCTTCTTGACATGTGAGTAGAAATACAAACAGAAAGAATATCACACTGATCCTCCAAGACTGTTCTGAATGGGTTTCTCTGACATCTCAAGAACAAAAGAAATCACAACATATTTATTTTTAAATTTGTAAAATCCTGCTAATGACACAATTTCCAAGGAAATGCATTTTTTTCTACATTTATAACAGTTGTCAAAATGGAAGATGGGAAAAATTCCATGTAACATATGCTTTCTTACTATTACTTTTTTCCTTCCTCAATCTCTTCCTGTCTTTAGTTGAAATCTCATAGGACAATCTTTGTATGGTGAGTTTTGAGTGAGGAAGATTTAGGAGGAAAGGAGATAGATAGATAGATATAGATAGATAGATAGATATAGATAGTGTAGAGTAGATGGAGACATTTACAAGATCATCCTTAGCCATTTCTTTTTTTTAAAATTTTTTATAGAAGTATTTTATTATTTTCCAGTTATGAACAGTATAATTCCATCATTTTAAAGTACAGTGAATCCCCTAAACCTTCCTTAGTAGAGAGAGTTAAGTTCTTTATACCAGTGAAATCACATGTCCAGTCCCTATGCTTATCTTATAGGAAATTATAAAAATATATAGATACTCTCTCTCTTTCTTTCTCTCTCCCTTCACTCTTTCCTTTTTACCCTCCTTCCTCTTTTACCCCTCTTTCCCCTATCTTTTCCTCCTGTGTGTCTCTCTATCCCCCAGACCAGAAGTCTAGCTTCTCATGGATCCAATGCCCCTACTCATTTGCCTCTAATTTTGACCTGCTCCATTTTCCTGTTTCATTTCTCTTTAGACAATCTGGTGGCCCCTACCTCCTAGGAGGTCACCATATTTATGCTGAATTTAGTGAGGACACTGATTGGCTTAGCCCACTGTTGCTCAGAGCTCCCAAGGTGCAGAGATCCACCAACCTTAGCCTCCCACACCCCCTCTGCCAGATTCTCAAAGGGTCTTACCCCTGTGGTACCCCTTTATTTACTGGGGTACTGTGATTATATGAATAGGGGTAGAGATTGGCTTGGATAAATACTGCCTTTGAATCTGAGCCAGATCACTCTTCCCCAGCAACAAAGTCCAGTCAAACAGATGACTGCTCAAAATATCACTTCCTGACCACAGGGAACACAACCCCCTCTTCTTATGGAGTCCAGGTTTTGCAGGGTTGGAGGAGGTTTTCCTGGCTGACCTTCCCTTTTTCCATTGTATTCACCCTATGTTGGTTTTTGCAAAAGGCTGAGAACCAAGAGGCCTTTTGGTTTGCTGAGGATGCTACAACAGCATAGAGATCCCTGGTTGGTCATCACAAAGAGCTAGATTGGGCCCTGGTGATGTTTGGCATTTCTTTCTGTGATGGATGGAAGGAATTACACTGGTTGACCTCTCTGCACGCTGTGTCCCCTGAGGACTTAGTACTCATGATGAGCACTCCAAGTTTGCTGGAAGGATGTGTTTCAGTATGCTTTTATCCCCGTAGGCTGTGTAACAGAGAGAGGTTATGAATGGAAAGAAAGGAAATGAGGAAGAGCATTAGTTTCACACTGAAACTTTCATATTCTGAGACTTTTCTTGCTACGAATGCAAATTCTAGTTGTAGGCCCTTCCTCTTTTCTGAGTGGAGCAAACAGTCCCTATGTTCCTCTTAGGGCCTTGTTTTCACTTTTTGTCCTCATCACTTCTTATATTAGAGATGATGACAAGTAGCCAATGGCCTATAGTCATTGGACTTTTGTGGCTTTTCCCTTCCTCTGCTTATTTACTGGCTGAGGTACTGTGCTAATTAGCAAGAAAATAACCTATAAAAGAATAAAAATGAATGACTGGGGCAGCTAGGTGGCACAGTGGATAAAGCACTGGCCCTGGATTCAGGAGGACCTGAGTTCAAAATAGGCCTCAGACACTTGACACTTACTAGCTGTGTGACCCTGGGCAAGTCACTTAACCTTCATTGCCCCACAAAAATACATACATACATACATACATACATACATACATACATACATACATACATACATAAAAATGAATGACTGAATGAAAAGGTATTTGTTAACTGTTTACTATATGTAAAGCCAAGCCAACAAGTCAACAAGCTTTTTTTAAAGTGCTTACTGTGTGCCAGGCAATGTGCTAAGCACTGGGGATACAATATAAAGAAAGGCAAAAAGCATAGAACCTGCCCTCAAGGAGCTTACATTCCAATGAGGAAGACAAAAAGCAAACAAAACATTCTGCTTATCCCTGGGGAGTCCTAGAAAAGTGAAGACAGTTCCTGCTCTCAAAGAACTCACATTCTAATAGAGGAATAAAGGATAGGGAGATAGATGTAAGGAAACTGAAGAGACAATAATCAGGTTGGGAAATCTCAGTAGCAACTTTACCACTGGTCCTTTAAATTTATTTATTTATTTGTTTGTTTGTTTGTTTGTTTGTTTGTTTATTTATTTATTTATTTTTTAGTGAGGCAATTGGGGTTAAGTGACTTGCCCAGGGTCACACAGCTAGTAAGTGTTAAGTGTCTGAGGTCGGATTTGAACCCAGGTACTCCTGACTCCAGGGCCAGTGCTGTATCCACTTTGCCACCTAGCTGCCCCTGGTCCTTTAAATTTTAATTAATTTTTTAAAAGAGAAGTTAAAAACCCGGGGATGCACCAAATATTTTGTATTCCAGACCCCCAAATATGACCCTGATATCAAACATGTTACTACCAAAGGAACTTATTAAAATGATTTCTTTAATTTTTAAGTTAGGTTATATGTGGCTGTCATTCTCAGGAAATGTATATTTCTGAAGAGGAATCAGTCACTGGTGACTAACTCTCTTGACAACTAGGTTGGAATTTATAATTCTGTTTCTGCTGCTAAGTAGATGGAGAAGACAAATATTTAAACAGTGCTGCAAATACAAGGATGGAAATATCCTGACACTTGTTTTTATTTCATTAGATAACCCTTCATTCTTACCTCTAAAATCTCAGTTACTTTGGTAGAGCTTGAATCCACTAATCTGGGAGAGACTGAAATGTAATTCATAAATGCAAAATTATTTCCTTCCACATCACAGCACTCTTGCTTTTCCTGTCTTCTCTTTTACATTAGTCCATTACAACATTTCAAGCAACATAAGAATCCGTGTTTTAACTTGTAATTTGACATCAATATGCATTAGAGGTCCTGGTTAGGAAAAGCATGACTTCCGAAGGTAGCAGTAGGTAATAATGGCCAGAAGTTTTGAGTGATTAAGTAGAATCTGGACTAATTTTTATTAGATTGAGGCTGCTGGTTTCTAGTGGTACAGCCATCAGCTCAGCAGGAGATGGAATTTGCATATAAAAATGATTAATGTTCAGAGCCACTGAGGTGTGTAGGAGGGATCAACATACCAGCCTAGGGCAAAACGCAAAGTGAGATGTTTCAAGGAGTGCCAGCCAGCCTGAATGCCTCTGCTTCTTTTCCTTTCCACACAGGGAATTACAGTTTGGAACTCTTTGACCTGTGATCAAAACAAAGGAGGGCATAGCTAGCTTTGTGACACTCCAGTTCCATTTAATGAAAAGCCTTTGGCTCCATGCAAGTGATTGTCCAATAAAGGAGTCTTTAGTATAGTGTAGTGCCATTTTTTAAAACCACTGCATTAAGCCTGTTTGTTTCTGGGGAGGACAAGAATACAGTGTCCTTGAAACAGCAGCCACCGATATGATAGCTAATGGTGGAAATGAGAATGAATCTTTTAACAGTTAACAGCTCAGGGCTCCATTGCTGTTGGTAATTTTATCTAAAGATTGAGGGTGAGCCAACCAGGGTTCCTTTGTTGTGGTTGATGGGTTCATGCATACAAATTTAATTTGAGCCAGACTTGTTCTAGCGGGATCACCAGTTGATGGTAGGGTTCATGATGCTTGGGTCATTTTACCGAATGTCATCAGTTCTTCACTTCAGGGGCCCACTTCTGATGAGCTGGTTGGACAGGTAGGCATTGTTTGAGCCCTGTTAGATGCTGGAGTATTTTGAAGTTTCTTATGTGGGTGACTTTTCACTAGTTGCTTTGACTTCTTGAAGGTTGTCATATTCCACAAAAGTCCCCAGAAGGATATTAACACATTTTAGGCTCAGGGAAACAGGTCATTTTCAGACCTTATTTTCCCAGGAAAGAGAAATGAAGTGTATGTTGTAGTCTTGTTAGAAATAATTATTAATAATCAATATATTGGGGGACCCAGAGATCTCCATTTCTTTCTTAATCCTTCCTCCCCCCCCACCCCCTCACTCAAAGGTAAAGTCTCCATGAGAAATTTCATCAAATTCCCTCATCTGGGTCAAACCCAACCCAACCCAAGTTTACAAGGAATCTTGGGGGAAGACAGATCCTTTTGTTTAGATTGCTGAGGGACGGAGGAGATTAAACCACACCCTAGTGGAAACTAGCTTGAGTGGGGGTCTTACATTTTCTCTGTGATGTCATCTTCCCCAAGAGATTAGTGATCCAAGTCATGTCATCCCCAGACTTCATTTTAATATAACCCACCTCCAATCATGTCAACCAATTAGATTTGAATGACATTAACCAATTAGATTTGATTGCTGTGTGGTTGACCTCCTATAGTGGAAAGGGTATATGAACCAGACGGACCACGAGGAAGGAGTCTTTGGTCTGAGAGAGATGGCCATAGACCTCCTTTTATTAATATCCTTCCAGCCATATTAATAAAATGATTACATTACCCAGAAACTATGTTTCTCACATTTTTAATCGTCACAGCCTTCTCTCTTGTCTCATTTAGAAAAGGGTTATTTTTTGTTTGTTTTTTTAGATGCTGTGAATTGTAGTTTCTAGCAAATGGAGCAAGTCAAAGAAGTTTTTAATAAGTCAGACAATTTTTTTTAACATATCAGGGGAGTGTTTAACAATTCAGAAATTTTTTTTCAAGATTTTTTTCTAGGTTCCTAAGGCTCTGTGTACTTTAATACATTTTTTTGGGAGGGGTCTAAATCTATGATTTCATCAGTATAGGGAACTCTTAGTGATCTTAGAAAATTGCTTGTAGGCACTTAGAGGTTAAGTGACTTGTTCAAGAGTCATATAGGGGGCGGCTAGGTGGCGCAGTGGATAAAGCACCGGCCCTGGATTCAGGAGTACCTGAGTTCAAATCCAGCCTCAGACACTTGACGCTTACTAGCTGTGTGACCCTGGGCAAGTCACTTAACCCCAATTGCCTCACCAAAAAAAACAAAAACAACCCCCCCCCAAAAAAAAAGAGTCATATAGGCAGAATGTGTCTGAGGTAAATCTTGAGCTCATGTCTTCTTGATTCCAAGGCTGCCTTTGTCCACTCCACTGTGATGTCTCTCATTTTTTAGTTTGGATTCCCCTCCCTTTATGGGGAATTGGTTTTAAAAAGCCCCAAACCAAGCTGGTGGCTTATTAATAATAATAGTACAGTAACAGCTCACATTCTTATAGTTGATCCTTCCACAATCCTTGGGAAATAAGCACCACAGATATTATTATCTCCACTTCACAGATGGAGAAATCATTCCATAAGTAAACATTTATTAAGCACCTGCTGCATAGGGTATCCTAAATGTTTTCATGAAGTTTTAATTTTTAATAACTTCAGAAGTATGTTAAAAACTTACCAGAAATATCATTTGAAAGTTTATTTAAATTTTTTATACTTTAAATTTTGCAAATTCTGAATAATAAAATTTCTAATTTTAATTTTAACAAGACCAGGCGCCCTGTCAGTATACAGGGTGGGCCAAAAGTCACAAAGGGTCTGATGTTTTGTTTTTTTTTTAATAGAATTTTATTTTCCAAAATATATGTAAAAACAAATTTTAACATCAATTTTTAAAAAAAATTGTTCCAACTTCTCTTCCTCCTCTATTCCCACCCCCCACCCACTAGAACTCAAGCATTTCAAAATAAATTATACATGAGTAGTCATGGAAAACATTCCCACATTAGCTAGGTTGTGAAAAAAAACCAGTCAAAAAACTCCCAAAACTTCAGACTGAGGAATTGTCAAAGAGAAAAACATTTTTTTAAAAAATGTGTTTCCAGGGGCAGCTAGGTAGCGCAGCGGACAGAGCACCGGCCCTGGAACCAGGAGCACCCGAGCCCAAATCCGGCCCCAGACACCCAACACCCACCAGCCGCATGAGGGTCTGATGTTTTAATAACTTTTTGAAAATAATTTTTTAAAATTTTTTTTGCCATTTATGAGATTCGATTTTTCACATGTAATGTAAATTCATTTCCTGTATATACTGTATATGATACTATGGTATGGTAAATTAAAAACAAAAAATAAAGGAGTTACTAAATATTTGTGACTTTTGCCCCTCCCTATACATTGCCTGTGCAGCAGTTTTTGAATGACACTTTCTCAGATCAGTGGATTAGTAGAGGAAATCTTCTTGCCTGGCTACTTTTGTCTCCTGATCTATCTTTATTAGAATTTTTCTTGTGGGGTCTTGGCAAAACTGTCATAGTTACATCAAAATCTCATTCTTTGAATATTCTTTAAGGCTAAGATTACAAATGCAATCCTTTTAGACAGTAAGTAGCAGCTGATGAAAATTTTTATAAAGTTTGAAAATCAGCTAGAGTGATGTATAGCCCAAGGTGGTGGTTATATTGAGTATTAACAAGAAATGTCTATATTTAAGAATTTTAAATAACCTTTTGAATGTTTTTTGGGGTATTTTTTTTAGCATTTATACTTTTGAAGTTATTAAAGCTAAAAACTATCCTAAGACTTTGGGGACACTGTATGTCAGGAATTATGCTAGGTACTAATGATAGAAAAAAGAAAAAAATTATCATTGCCTCAAGGAACTTATTATATTTTCTACCTGAGACTTAGGGAAGCTAAGTGACTTACTGTCACACAACTAGTAAAGGACAGAGTGGGATTTAAACCAGATTTTTCCTGATCCTGAGTTTGGAGCTCTGGTCTCTACATTAGTACTGCCCAGTGATCAGGGCTGCCATGCTGGTGATAATCATCAAAAGAAGTCCACATTCCACCTCCCCAGTAGAGTATAAGTTCCTTGAAGTCAGGAACTTTTTGAGTTTGGTCTTATATCTCTAGCACCTAAGCAACTAAGTGGTTGGAAATCTTGGGAAATTTCAAAATTCTTTTAATGACTCCAAGCTTCTACTTGAAACAAAGCCTCATTTTTTTCATATCAATATTCTTCTGACATTCTATGGTTGTGAGTACTAGAACTTACAATGTTTACAAAGAACTGAAGATAAAGATCACCCAGAGGACAATGGAGAAGATTTGGTGGGTGTGATGAGAATACAGTACGTCACAATCAAAAAATTATGCTTCATGTGGTATAGAGGAACTCATCAAAGAAATACATGATTAGAACAAATTATGATGTATGAATACGCTAAAATGTTATTGTTTTACAAGAAATTATGAAAAGGACAGATTCAGAGAAGCTTGGGAAGAATAAGTAAGCAGAACCAGGAGGACAATTTATACAATGACTCAGTATTAGAAAGAAAAATAATTTTGAAAGACTTAACTTTAATTAATGAAAGGACCAATCAAGGATCAATGATGACTCTAGACGACTGTGAGAAAACATGCCTCCAACTTCTTGGCAAGTGATGGATTGTATGTATAGCATGCAACATATGTTTCTAGACATGACCAATGTGTAAATTTGTTTTGTGTGACTGTACTTTATTATAAGAGAGGGGCTTTTCTTTTTTGGGATGGAGAGTTATGAGCAGAGGCAGTAGTGATATAAATGCAAATAAAAGAAGAAAAAGAAAGGAACAATTATGAAACACTTAAAATACACAGAAAAGATCAAGAAGAAATTCAGAAGGGGACCCAGAAAAACTGGGCAGTGTTGGTACTAGCATGTTCAATTTAATGTTTTTTTAAGCAAAGACAAACTATACATAACTAATTTCTGTTTTCATATACAATCCTCTTTTTCTCTTCTCCATACAAGGGAATGTTCATGCTTGTTTATATTTGTCTAGTTCATAATAAAAAAAGAACATTTTAAAAAGATGAGTAGACATGGTGATATTGAGGGAAAGCCAATGGACAGCCTACATGCTGTCTCATTGTGTCAAAAAATGTGAGGAAAGTCTTCAGTGTGTTGAGAAGACCCCTTGTTGAGACCATAGGGGAGAATGAGGTCGAGTCACACAGGATAAATAGTTGTGGTTTGACCGTGATCTACATTGTTGGAGGAAATACTCCTATTGATAAGAACACAGATCCTTGGGGGATATTAGAGAGTAACCTTGGTGCCTAGGACAGCATCTTGCTTACGATGAATAAATGGGTTTTTTTTTTTGGGGGGGGTTAATTTATTGGACCTGTTTTTTTCTAGATTCTATAGGTGTTAATGAAGGTAACTATGTTACAGAAAGTCTTCAGCTAATGGGCTCATTGTCTATCGAGGACTTAAGCCTTACATAGGTTCATGTGGCTCTTGAGTATGACATTATCTTGAATATGACAAATTCTTCTCCTTTTCTGGATCAGCTCCTTCTCCATTACCCAGCAGGGAATTTTTGCTGTCTAAAGCCTTGGCTCCTGCTATTTCCCCTCTTGCATTTTGTTGTGAATTTCTGTTTCTATCCTGTTTGCATTTCTGGCACCATAACCCACCAACTAAAGTTGGCTCTTTCCAAATCATTGAGCTATATACATATGGTTCTTGTTATTGACATCTTAGAACATATTCTGGCTTTCTTTTTGTGTTGACATTTCTCTGCTATCCTTGCCATGAACAGGGAAAAGTTAAATGATCTTCACTTGACTCTCCCTAACTTTGATGCTTCTCAAACCCTATCCTGGGTCCCAATCCGGGGCTGAGCCGGATGGGCTAGTAAGCAACTTAGTTGCTCATCAGTTCATCTTGATAGTGATCCATTTTGGCAGTTCCCATTTTGCTTCATTGTGATTCTGACTCTGACCATCTCTGGCTTCCAGTTTTCCTTTTCATCTGTCCAACTTGGCTCAATCATCCCTTCTTGGCAAGATACTGACTTGTATTGACTAGGACTTTGGTAATTGACTATGCTCATTGTTTGACCTCATGTAATGGGGCATTCTTACATCCTTGCCAATACACCGAATGAAGCCATAGCTTCATTTGCCCAGTTTGCCTTTGAAGAGTCATAGTGTCCAGAGGGACAGGAAACAGATGATGGTGGTTTTGAATGTAGAACACTGTGAGTTTAAGATGATGAAAGACAGAGACTTACTTGGGACTCAGTGTTGCTCAGATTTGATGGTGCTCTTTCCCTAACACTGTGTTTATTTATTTAAAAAATGATTTTATTGCTATTTTCTGTTCTTTACATCACCATAGTTATCCCAAGTATCCCTCCCCAACCTCTCCCAGAGACCCATCCAAAATGACAAATAGTATTTTTTAGAGAGGAAAAAAATCAGCATAATTGGTTAATACATTGAAAAGGTTTAAAAAACATGTAAGTGTTACATTTATGGACCTTCCATCTCCACACAGGGATAGGATGGGGGTTTCTTCTCATCACTCTTCATTTGAGTTCTGCTTATGCTTTATATTTTCATTACATTTACGTTTGTTTTTTTGTGTTTTTTTTGGTGTAGATTGTTCTTTCCATTTACACCAGTGTAGTTATTACTATGTACATTGTTTTCTTTGCTCTGCTTACTTCACTCTGCATCGGTATATATGGATTTTTGCATACTTTTCTTTATTCATCCCAAGCATTATTTCTTTTTTATTCTTTTTTTGGGGGGGAGGGGCAATAAGGGTTAAATGACTTACCCAGGGTCACACAGCAAGTAAGTGTTTGAGGCTGGATTTGAATTCAGGTCCTCCTGAATCCAGGGCCAGTTCTTTATCCACTGTGCCACCTAGCTGCCCCACTATGAATTATTTCTTACAGCACAGCTATCTTATCTGTCCATAGTAGTTGCTAGATCTATCTGTTTGTCTATCTGTCTGTTGGTCTGTCTTTGTTTCTTTGTTTCTTTATCTATCTATGTATTTATCATGCTAGATTTATGACATTCAGACTAGGTCTTAGGTCATTTGATTATGTCCTAGTTTCAGTGTTAGGTGTTTGGGCCCTACAAACCCAGCCCAAAATAACTGCCAACTTAATATCCTTTCATAGCTACCTGGAGTTTGTGATACAGTTAGGCAAAATCTCATCCAACAAGAAATCTCTTTTAAAGACCCATCTGGAAATGAAAGTCCCAACTGGCCAGAGGCAAAATGTCAACATGTTAGAAATCACACTTAAAGACGACCAGGGCTAGGAATGAAATGAAAATGGAGAGAATCGGTGATGAATGGATTCTACTCAAATATGTGGGATCTAGACAAGTGGGAAGCAGAAACAAGGTCTATAGACTGGATCAAGAAACAAAGTTGATGAGGTGGGTTGAAGTACCAAGGAGGTGATAATAATAGTTCAATTTTATATTGTTCAAGGTTTGTAAACCACTTCACAGAACAGTACTGTAACATAATAGGAGATCCAGTCACTGAGAGAATGGAGTGAATGGGGTCACAGACAATCTTGATCAGAGAACAATGCTGGTGTATCTAAAACCAAATATTTGAGCTACACATCTGACTGCTTGTGAACCCCTATGTCTTATGGTTCAGTCACTCAACAGGTATTAAGCACCAAGTGTTCTGAGTACTGTACCAGGTGCTTGGGAAAGAAAGACATAGATGAAACAGTCCTTACTCTTTAAAAAGCTTAAATTTGACAAAAGGAGACAACACATACACATGCAAATATATACAAAATAAATAGTAAAAAAATTTTTTTTGGTTGAGGAGAGGCACTGTTAGGTGGGGAGGAATAAAGAAAATCTTCATAAAAGACATTATGTTTGAACAGAATGTTGGAGGAAATTATTCTTGTTCAGTTATTTTGGTTACATATGAGTCTCTGAAACCCCATTTGAGGTTTTCTTGGCATGGTTTTCCATGTCCTTCTCCAGCTCATTTTACATATAAGGAAACTAAGGCAAACAAGGGTTAAGTGACTTGCCCAGAGTCACACAGCTGGTAAGTGTCTGAAGTCAGGTTTGAACTCAGGAAGATGAATCTTCTTGGTTCCAAGACCCATGCTCTATCCACTGTACCACCTAGTTGTCCTTGGAGGGAACCAGTGATTCTAAGAAGTGGAAGTACCAGTGAATGCATTCTGGGTGTGGGGGACAACTTGTGCAAAGGCATGGGGGTGAGGGACAGAACGTCATCATGGGTGTGGAGCAGCAAGAAGGCTAGTTTGACTAGACTGAAGAGTACATGAGGGCAATTATAGAGAAAAAGGCTAGAAATATGAGTTGGAGTTGAGTTACGAGGACATTTAAATACCAAATATAGAAATTTATAAATGACCCTAGAGGTAATAGGGAACCACTGAAGCTTATTGAGCAGGGAACTTACCTGCATTCCAGGGACATTTCTTTAGCAGCTGTGTGGAGAATGTCCCTCTTCTTTGGTGAACAGGTACAGGTGTAAGTATCCAGCTGCATCAGTGGCCTTCTAGTGGTACAGTGTATAGTGATGGGCCTGGAGTCAGGAAGACTCTTCCTGACTTCAAACCCAGACTCAGACACTTACTAACTGTGTGACCCTGGGCAAGTCACTTAACCCTGTTTGCCTAAGTTCCTCATTTGTCAAATGAGCTGGAGAAGGAAATAGCAAACCACTCTACTATCTTTGCCAAGAAAATGCAGAAATGTGATTAAGAAGAGTTGGATGTGACTGAACAACAACAATAATCAGAGATGTGACTTGAATGCTTTTTCTAAGGCATTTAGATTATCTACCTTTGGCAGATGTTTTGCTTTTGATTGGTGATGATTTGTGCTATACTATTCATAATTTCTTGTTCTACTTCTTGCAGACCACCAGTAGCATGCTACGTGAGATGTGCTGCAGGAATTTGACAGGAAATGATTCTTTTTTGCCTTATAAATTGCAGCACAAAGACCTCTGCTCACCAAAGTCCTATACCATGTAGTCCAGTGGCTTCTTGTCTCTAAACAATGTTCAAAGTCACTTTCAAGACTTTGTGTTGATTCAGGTTGCCATTTTTTTAAATGTAAGAGTTCACTTTTCCACTTATTTAAATCTGGGCATCAAGCCTAATATTCAACCATTCCTATCAAAGCAATTAATGATGCTTATCATTTCTATGGTGATTTGAAAAATTACCTTAACTTCTTTCACACAAGGGCATGGATTTTATTAATCAAAGTTGAGGCAGTCTTAATTTATTTATTTTTTTTTCAATGCAACAAAAATTTATTTAATTTTTAAAATTTATTTAATTTACATGTAAGGGTAGTTTTCAACATTCATTTTCATAAGATTTAGAGTTCCAAATTTTTCTCCCTCCCCCCTCCACAAGACAGCAACCAATCTAATATAGGTTATATATGTATAATCCACAAGTGCTCTTTTCATCAGTTCTTTCTATGGGAGTGGATAGTATGCTTCATCATTAGTCCTTGGGATTGTCTTGGATCATTGTATTGCTGAGAGTAGTTAAGTCATTCACAATTGCTCATCTCACAATACTGCTGTCACTATGCATAATGTCCTTCCAGTTCTGCTCACTTCACTATACATCAGTTCTTACGAGTCTTTCCAGGTTTTTCTGGGATCATCCTGCTTGTCATTTCATATAGCACAATACCATTCCACTACAATCATATACCACAGCTTCTTCAGTCATTCCCCAATTGATGGACATTCCCTTGATTCCCAATTCTTAGCCTTTACAAAGAGCTGCTATAATTTTTTTGTACAATTTACCCCCCTTTCCTCTTTTCACAATTACTATTGTTAACTGTTTCTCTCTATCCTATTCCCTTCCCCATGATATTTACTCTATTATCTATCTTCTTTCACCCTATCCCTCTTCAAAAGGGATTTGCTCGGCCTCAGACACTTAACACTTACTAGCTATGTGACCCTGGGCAAGTCACTTAACCCCAATTGCCTCACTAAAAACCAAAAAAAAAAAAAAAAAAGGGATTTACTTCTGTCTGTCCCCTCCCCCAATCTGCCCTCCCTTCTTTTGCCCCTCTCTCTTTATCCCCTTCCCCTCCCATTTTCCTTCAGGGTTAGATAGATTACTCCACCCAATTGGGTGTGTGTGTTAATCCCTCCTTGAGCCAACTCTAATGAGATTAAAGTCTTTGAGCCTATTCTGATGAGTGTAAAGTTCATTTACTGCCCTGCTCCTCCCCCATCTCTTCCCCTACTCCATAAGACCTTTCCTGTTTCTTTCATGTGAGATTTCACCCCATGCTACCTCTGCCCTTCCCCCTCCCACAGCACATTCCTCTCACCCCTCAATTTTACCCTAAAGATGTCATCATGGGGCAGCTAGGTGACAGTGGACAAAGCATCTACCCTGGACCCAGGAGGGCCTCAGCCAAAACCCGACCTCAGACACAAGACACTCACCCATTGCACAACCCCAGGTATGTACCCCAACTCTAATTTTTTATGGTTCTCTAGGGTCTTGTATTTGAAAGTCAAATTTGCCATTCAGTTCAGGTCTTTTCATCAAAAATACCATAAAGTCCTCTTTTTCATTGAAATCCCAATTTTTCCTCTGAAAGATTATACACAGTTTTGTTGGATCCATAATTCTTGGTTGTAATCCCAATTTCTTTGCCCTCTGGAATATCATATTCCATGCCCTCTGGTCCTTTAATGTAGAAGCTGCTAGATCTTGTGCTATTCTGACTGAGGCTCCACATTACTTGTATTCTTTCTTTTTGGCAGCTCGCAATATTTTCTCCTTGACCTGAGATCTCTGGAATTAGGCTATAATATTCCTGGGAGTTTTCCTTTTGGGATCTCTTTCTAGAGGTGATCGGTGGATTCTTTCAATTTCTATTTTACACTCTGCTTCTAGAATTTCAGGGCAATTTTCCTGACAGTTTCTTGGAAGAAGATGTCTAGGCTCTTTCCTTGATCATGGTTTTCATGTAGACCAATAATTTTCAGATTATCTCTCCTGGATCTATTTTCCAGGTCAGCATTTTTTCCCAAGAAGATATTTCACATTGCTCTCTATTTTTTATTCATTTGGATTTGCTTTATTGTGTCTTGGTTTCTCATAAAGTCACTAACTTCCATTTGTTCAATCCTAATTCTTAGGAAATTATTTTTGTCAGAGAGCTTTTGTATCTTCTTTTCCATTTGGCTTTTCAAGCTGTTGATTTTTTTCTCCTATCTTTCCTACATCACCCACATTTCTCTTTCCATTTTTTCCTCTATGTAACGATTGGAATGACGCCACCTGCTGGATACTTACTGTAGAAGAGTTCTGCCCATGAAGCGAAGGTCTTTGAGGGCAAGACCAGGAGTCTTTTCTTTGGCGGGAGGAAGTGACGCGGACTAGTGGGAGGAGGAAGGAAGAGACTGGGCTGACTCTGGGGCTTTTTCCTGAGGACGCTGGCGGAGAAGGGAGCTAGAAATGTGCTCTCCCTTTAATAGATAGGAATCTAGGCCTTTCTCTCTCTCTTTACCAAATTCTTATTCTCCTTAATAAATGCTTAAAAATCTAACTCTTGCTAAAGCTTATAATTTATTGGCGACCACTCATTAGATATTTTAGACAGTTTAGCTAGAATTTTAACCCTTAACATCTACCTCTCTAACTTTATCTTCAAAGTCCTTTTTGAGCACCTCTGTGGCCTGAGACCGATCCATATTTTTCTTAGAAGCTTTAGATATAGGGGTCCTGATGTTGATATCTTCCTCTGAGGGTACCCCTTGCTGTTCCTTGTTACTGAAGAAACTTTCAATGGTCCTCACTTTTCTCTGTCGGCTCATCTTGCCTTTCTTTTACTAGACTTTTAGCTCCTTAAAGTGGGGCACTGTTTCCAGGCTACACTGTCTCAAGCTTTAGGAGGTCCCACATGGTATGATTTAAGGAGGAGCAGGTTTTTCACTCACCTGTCCTGCTCCCTGGTCCTTAGATGACCCCAGACCAACTTGTTAATCAACCAGCTTTGTGTGTTGTGGTTGTTGGCTCCAACGAGCCAGTGCCCCTCCCCCACCTGGGCCCCTGCTACTCAAGCCTACCTCCTGGTTCCCAGCAGGGGTGAAAAACCCGAGTTCTGCCTCAGCACCAGCACCTGTAGTCTCCCCCCTGCCCAGGGCTCAGCCCTCTCACCAGACTGTGAGCTTAGCTCCACATGACACTGGTGCTGCAGCTGATTCAGAGGCTCTGGGGATCTCCTTCTCTGGTGAGGCCTTCCTGAGACTGGATCTGTGTCAGCCTTGGAAAGCACCTGAGTAGCCAGAGCATCATCCTAGTCCTTCTGGTTGCATAGTTATAGACTATTCATACTTTCTAGGTAGGCTACAGACTACATTTTTAGCCAATTAAACTAACATTGTTCCTAAATTAAGAAAAAAGAACGACATTTGCTTACAATTCAAAGCTCATTCTTTTAAAGTTGACTTCCTTGAGGTCTCTTTTCAGGGTGGAGCCAAGATGGTGGAGTAAGTGACCTTTGTTCTTGCATGCTTTGTTTTTCCACTGTCAATATCCAGGCTGGCAGAACTTGGTAGAGGAAACTTTAAGATGCTAGAATGTGAAGGAGTCTGCAAAACACTCAACCTTGTTGCTGACAATATTTACAGCTTTTATTTCCTATCTGTCATCACTATAAACCTGACCCTGGATGCCTTTAGTTCCTGGTATTCCCTTTAATCGGTCTTGCTTGATCTGGTCTCTAATTTTTTCACTTAGAAAATTATGGAGCATTTTTTCTTCTCCTTCCCACCTCCCTGAACCTCCACAAGGGGAAAAAAAAGAAAAACAGAACGCTTATAACAGATAAGTATAGTCAAGTAAAAGAAATTCCCATATTTGCTATGTCCAAAAATGTGTCTCATTCTATTAATCCATCACCTTTCTATCAGGAGGTAGGTTGTATCTTTATCAGCAGTCCTCTGGAATCATGATTGATCATTGTGTTGATCAGGGTTATTAAGTCTTTCAGAACTGTTTGTTTTACAATATTGATATTAAAGTATAAATCATCCTCTTGTTCTGCTCATTTCACTCTACATTGGTCCATACAAGTCTTCCCAGGTTTCATTGAAACTGCTTCTTTTAAAATTTCTTACATCACAGTAGTATTCCATGGCATTCATATAAACAGAATTTGTTCAGCTAGTTCCCAGCTGATGGCCACCCCCTTATTTTCCAATTCCTTGGCACTACAAAAAAGCTGCTATAATTTTTTCGTGCTTATATACGACTTGGCATCTAATCGACACTACACCACCAGCCAATTCAATCCAAATCAATTAAATTCCTTCCCAACTTCAGCTCTTTCCAGAATTTCCGATGGGAATACATATATTGCTATATCTTTCACAGGCTCTGGAACAGATGCATCAAACATGTGGCTAGGGACTCCCAAGTGCTGCTTGACCCAGATTAAAATATAACTGGGAAATATTTAACAAAATAAAAATACAATAGAATACAGAAAATGTTAATATGTGGTTTTCTAAGTAATTATTCGGCCTTCAGAAATCATTATGTACCCCTCCTTTTCTATCTGAGTTAGTCACTAGTGCTCTGGAATATCTCAACTGTCCCTACACCTTTGGATTCTATTCAGCTAAGACTTGGCAGAATCTTATTTTTTTTTCTTGTAACAGTTATAGGCTGAGTTAATCCCTTGCCTCTTGAAAGGATACAACCAGCCTTAGGCACTCACCTTACCATCACTGACCCTTTCAAATTGGAATCTAGAGTTACTTAGGCAGTGGGACCTAGAAGCTCCCTATCCCTTTCATTTTTTTTTCATTTAATGTTTTCTTTTTTTGGTGAGGCAATTGGGGTTAAGTGACTTGCCCAGGGTCACACAGCTAGTAAGTGTTAAGTGTCTGAGTTTGGATCTAAACTCAGGTCCTCCTGACTCCAGGGCCGGTGCTCTATCCACTGTGCCACCTAGTTGCCCCTCCCTATCCCTTTCTAACCTATTGAGTAATACGTAGAAGAAGGATGTTTGGTAAAGGCAGGATTTCAAAGTCAAGTTGAAATATGGTATAATAAAGGGATTTCTAATTGTTTTTTGAGTCATGGACCCCTTTGACAGACCATCTTGGGCTACAGAACAGGGCAACAGACCAGGCTTAGAACCTCTGATATAGTTGAAGGAGCACTGAATTTGGAATTAGAGTATATAGGTTCACATGATGGTTCTACTAATTAGTATGAACATGGGCAAATCTTTTGCCTCTTAGGCAATAGATGAGACAAGGCCATATATAAGTATATTGAGAATATATAGAAATAGTGTAGATAATAAATACAAACTAGTTAAATGGAAAGATAGGTTGGGCTCAGGTTATGTAGGACTTTAAATTCTAAGGTGTTTATATCCTTATCCTTTAGGTAACCATTGGAATTGGTTGAGTGGGGAAGTCAAATGATCAGATCTACTTTAAAGAGTGGATTGGAATGGTGAGAGAAATGAGGCAGGGAGACCAACTAGAAGACCACTGTAATAATCTAGGGCAGATATAATGGGGATTAAGTCTGTAGCTGTATGAGTAAAGGATTGGATGAAAAATGTTCTCCAAGACCTTTTGGGGGCAGCTAGGTGGCTCAGTAGATAAAGCACAGGTCCTGGAATCAGGAGGACCTGAGTTAAAATCAGGCCTCAGACACTTGACACTTATTGGCTGTGTGACCCTGGGCAAGTCACTTAACCCTCATTGCCCCACCAAAAAAAAAATACCTTTTCATTTCTAATCTTCTGATACCTAAACTTGGAAAGATGGATAGGTATAGAGCCAAGAATTGGGTATATTAGTACATTTGGTCCATGCCTGTACTTGGGAGTGGTAAGTCTCTAAAGCTTATGGGTTATGTATATAGGCTTGTGGAAGCCATTTGTCTAAAATCTAGAAAATTACACCTAAAACCAGAAGATGAATATATGGATACAGAGGAAATCACACACCATTGACCAATGTAGATGAACTTTGCACGTGGAAATTTTTCATAGGATAATGGATTTAGAGTTAGAAGGACCTTATCACACCCAACTTTCTCATTTTACAGATGAGAAAACTGGGCACATTGACTCATCTAGGCTCACATAGCTAGTAAAGTGTCTGAGTCAGAATTTGAACTCAAATCTTCCTGACTGCAACTTCTATATTCTATCTCCTATGTCACTTGGATGCTTCTTGCTGTGAAACTATGCAATATCCTGTCTATGTTTGGAAACCTTTTGTAATGATCCCTATAATCATAGAACTGAGGGATTTTAGAAAGCATATAGTCCTTCCTCCTTCTTCTGTGTCCTTTCCTCCTTTTTTATAGGCAAAGAAAGCAAAGCCCAGAGAGGTGTCAAGGTAATGGAATGTGATAGACGAGATTTGGCAGATACTCAGGAGCCCACCTGAGTGGATTACTGGCTGATTTGACTGGATTAGTAGTTGACTAGATTCTAAGCATATCTGGCTGGTACTTGAGAGTACTTAAGAAAGCATGGTTCTCAGAATCTAAAAAACCTTTGAACTTCTGGCCCAATCAACCAACCAGCTTAAAGAACCTCCTCATTCTGGGAGGGGACAGGAAGGAGAAAAGGGGAGCCTTCATGAAGAGCACTGTCTTTTTGGTTCCTGACTTGGTGGTGACAGCAGGGAAAGACAGAGAGGAGCTGAAGAAAGATAGGATTGTGAGGTTGTAAGAATTCTGTTCTCAATCTTTCTCTTTCTGTATTTCAATAAACTCTTAAAAATCTTTTTTTAGGCATTTTATCAGTGATTTTAGTCAGTTTCCCCAAAAACTGGGGGAACAGATTAGAACCCACATTTAGAATTTTAAATTACACAGAGGTTAATGGCAGATCTGGGGCTGGAACCAGGCCTCCTTCTCACTAATCTAGGATCCTTCCCACCACTTTGTGCATCATCTTATCTATTTGACAGAAGTCCTGTTTGTGTCAAACACTGAGGGATCCATCTCCCATTAATATAGCCCTGGGGATCAGCTCATTTTAGTGCTCAGCACTGAGAAAAAAAAAAAAGCAGTGAGCTATTGTTGGTTTCAGATAGGAGGCTTCTGCTATTCAAAGTGTAATGACCCGAAGAATTTAAATACTTTTTAATTACTTTTTCTCAGTTGTTTTTGAAAGGATTGTTTAAGGTGGTTAAGTACTGTGCAGAAGGAAAGAATGATAGACAAATCTTCTTGGCTTTCTCAAAGATCCAAAATGTGCTAGAGAATTACTCACATGCTTATTACCCATTTTGTGAATAACCTGAGGCAAATATAGTATGAGTCAAGAGAGATGAAATTAGCTGATTTCCTCATGGCTTATTGAATGAATTTTTAACATCAGAAATGAACATCAAGCATCAATTCATGTTATTTGTATTATCGGTACAAAGCAGGATTGGTCTGCACTCTGTTTACTAGAGCATTGATAGAAGACTACTAGAAAATTCAGTGAGGTAACCTGGTGGAATGGATTTCCCAGTCAGAAACAATATCGTTCCTCTGAAACTTACTAGCTGTGTGACCATGAGCAAGTCCCTTAATCTTTCTGAGCCTCAGGCTCTTAGCCTATAAATCATCTGGGCTGGGGTAGGTAAGTTCCTAGACCAAGGAAATCACAGGTCCTTGATGGATTGATGTGTAAAATCCAGTATTAGGTACTTGTCTGAGTCCAAGGGAATTTATTATTGGTTGGATCTCCTTATCATAGTCTGATCTATATAATTTTCCTGAGGCAGTGACCCAACAGACAGCTTTTATGGCAAAGCTCCAGGATATATGGAAGTCGAGTCAAGTCAACATATATTTATTGAGTATATCAAGGTGCTGGTGGTCTTTTATTTTCATGTTTTCTTGGTTAAGGCTTTTATGAGATCATGGATTTAGATTTGGAAGGGACTTTGGAGGGCAGTCAGATCTCTTCACTGTCCGGATGTGGGAACAGGTACAGAGAGTCCATGAAAAGGCTTGCCCAGGGACACAGATCCAAGATTTCAACCCAGGTCCTTTGACTCCACCAAAGCTTTTAAACAATCCTTCTTGCCTTTAGTTCCTTCTTTTTTTCCATTTTAGCTAGCTGATGGATGTCAAGAAGACCCGAGTTCAAACCCAACCTCAGACACTTAACAGGTTTGTGTCCCTGGGCAAGTCACTCAACCTCTGGTTGCCTCAGGTTCCTCAGCTATAAAATGAGGATACAAAAGCACCTAAGTCCTAGGGTTGTTGTGAAGATCAAATGAGATAATATTAACAAAAGTGCTTTTTCCTTCTCTCCCCTCTACTATATATATATAGATGTGTGTGTGCTTGTATATGTGTATATACAGATCTTGACTCTTTACACAGCTGCCAAAGTGATTCCCTGTATGTTGATCTGACTATGCCCTTTGCCTACCCAGTAAATTCTGGTGACATTCTGTTGCTCCTGGACTCAAATGTAAACCCTTTTATTACCTTTTAAAGCCATTGACACTCTGAACCCAACTGATCTTTCCCATCATTGGCTGTTACTCACCCTCCCTCTGTTCTTCTTCACACACAGCTCTTCAATCTTACATCTTTAAACCACCCAATCCCCATGCCTGGAAGGGAATACCTTTGCTTCATAGAGTTCCTCTCCTTTAAAGAAGCAGTACAAGCTCCATCTTCTACAAGAAACCTGTTCCGACTCCCACACTCACCTGTGCCCTCTCTCCTAAATTACCTTGTATTTAACTACTTTTAATTTATCCGTATTTATTCTCTACATGTTTATAGAGAATAAATGGCTTTGTTGGCTCTTCTGTTAGAATACAAACTCCTTGTGAGAAGGAATTATTTCATTGTTTGTTATTGAATCTAGCATAGTGTCTGGCACATAGTAGGTGCTTAATAATGTTTGCTGGTTGATTGATTCAAAGAGGTTTTTTTTTTTTTTTTCTAGAGTCATATGTAGGTGGCTTTTAAAAAAGCCTTTTGGGAGTCACTCAATCTCCCTTCCTCATTAATAATGACCTTACTTGCCAATTAAGGTTTTGACCACACAGCCTTTTTTTTTTTTTGTCCCCTGATGAGTGTCAAAGACATAATTATGAATGATGGATGGATGTTGTTTATGTGGCAACCCTGAATGTGGGTAGGACAAGGAGAAATGAAGAACGACTCTTCTACTTTTCAGTATTATAGTAGCATGTTTCATAAAGGAGTTATTTGATCTTATTGGATAAAAGAATGCCTTGGAGGACCATCTGTACTTTCTTTTTCTGGACTCTCTCTGATTGTGATTAACCCGAATAGGTGACAGTTGATTATACAGTGGCTCTGGCTAATGCCTAGAGTCAAGTGATTTTAAAGGGCTATTTTCACCAGTTAAATTACTTAGATTGAGCCTTTGCACATGGCAGGGGAGCAATTTCAAGATTGTGTTGGCTGGAGCTTTGGTTCAAACCAATTATGGTCTGCTTGTGTAGTAGTTGACGGGCAGAGACTTGGAAGCTCTGATTGGGTTAATTGCTTGGGTTATGTATTATTAATTGGGTTATCTATTAATATAGATAATATTACATGCAATATAATACACATAACATACATCATACTATATGTGTAATATGTGGGTGCATACACATCTATACTGTGTATTGGTTACATTCCCTCCCCTCCCAGTAGAATGTAAATTCTTCAAGGACAGGGACCATTTCATTCATTCACTTTGTTTATCCGGGACCTAGCATAGTGCCTTGAACATAACATGTACTTACCAGATGCTTGTTGGGTTGGCTTGGATTCCCTTTGGGATCTATTCCCAAATCAGAATTCGAACACAGTGAAGTTAGTTTTCTTTAGAAAATCACTGTGACCCGGTGTTTTGGCAGTGACTTAGTGACAAAGCCATTGGGTTCAATCAATCCTTCTTTGATTCAAGCCCAAACAGAAACTGTTGACTAATTTCTTACTATCTCTGAGCCACCTTCCTCTGTCCCCTGTTGCTCCGAGTGGGTGTGAGAGTCACGGAAACAAATTTGTCATTTGTATTAAACTTTGGCTACATTGTCTTGGCATATAGTAATTACATGTGATTAAAACCTTACCTTTACCCTTTATGCTCACTTGTAGTGCACAATTCATGCGTCAAAGACTCAAAGATCATTAGAAGAGACTTTTAAAAAAAATGTGATTTCATATCCTTTGCTTGTAGGAGGTACCTCCGGAGGCAAGATAAAGTGATGTCTCTCTTCTCAGTTCCTGTACCATAGTCTTCAAATGGATTGACTACTTTGTAAAATTCCACTGGGTTGGCCATAGGGAGCCACATCTACTAAGTGGAGAGGCCAGTGTTTTTGTGGGCAGGGAATCCTCTTTTTCTTTTCAGGTATTTTGTTTGATATTGTTTTTAAATACCCTCCAGAAAAAGAGATTCTGCAGTGTCTCTAGCTGACTATTTTTGGTTTGCCATCAATGTCCTACTAGGTGGGAGAATAGCAGGTGTTTCACAGCTTTGGAGAGATCAGGATTTAAAATGGTTGCCAGCAACTCTATCCCCTCCTACAAAGCTTTTGCAAGAGCTCAGATTTTGCTTGTAGGGGAGAGTTCTTCAATTCACCCTTGAAGTTACTTCTAGCAAGTACATTCTTATGGAAGATAGCTTGTATACTTTCATGAGGAAGATCTCTTCCTTAAAGCAGAGGTCCCGAAGATGCTGTGGAGAGACAACAGTGCCTGGGTGAACCTGGTGCTCCCTTCTTAACTCTGTTGCTTATTACCTATCTGACTACCTGTATGACTGTGGGCAAGTTATAGATCCATAGGATCATATAGAGAGAGCTGGAAGGGATCCCAGAAGCCACTTTACCTCAGATTCCTCATTTGTAAAATGGGGACAGTTATACTTGCTAGGAGCAATTGGACCTGAGTTGAAGAGTTCCAAGGGACACATATTCTCTCTCTTTCTCTCTGTCTCTGTCTCTCTTTCTCTCTGTTTCATCTCCCATGTCCCATGTCCTATGTCCCCTCCCCTCCCCTTCTCTCATCTTCCCTTTCTCTCCTCCCCTTTTCTCCCCTTTCCCTCCTCTCCCCCTTTTCTTCCTCTCCCCTCCTTTTCCTTCCTCTCCTCATCCCACTGAACTGACCACATGCATATATATGAATATATATACATATATATATACACATATATATATGAATTATGATACTTTCCCCTTTGTATTGACTGGTGTTTTCCAGGAGTTGGGTGGAGTCACAGCTTGAAGATGGGGGGCTGTCCTGAGGTCATCCTGTTGTACTGATCTCCTTCTGCCCCTTACTATAAGGTTTCTTATAAAGTATGGGGGAATTGTGAGATTATCCTTGCTTTGGCAGGGGCCTGAATGACTCTTTGTCTGTTTTCAGTGCTGACCTCTCTTTTGGCATCTCTTATTGCCTGCTGGACAGATATCTCTACGTAAATGTTCTCTCATTACTCCAAATCAATTACCCCATACAAAATCTCTGGCTAGTCTATTCACTGCGGCCTCCTTCTTATAGATCATTGGATTTAAAGCAGGAAAGCTCCTTGTCAATCATTAGTCCAACTCCTTTATTTCACAGTTAAGGAAACCGAGGTGTGGAGAGATCATGCTACTTGTTTAAAGTCACACGGGTAATGAAGAGTAGAAATAGGATTCTAACCCTAGTAATCTGATTCCAAATCTATTGCTTTCTGTCCTTGCTCCTGAGAGAAGAATTAGGAAGAATTTAGCTTAATTTAAGAAAGAATTTCAATGTATGATAAAGTAATGAGCCCCCTGTCACTAAGAGTGACAGACTGAATCATTTTCTTTTGGGGCGCACTGAAAAATAAATTACTCTATTGGTTTAGAAATTGGACTATAGGGGCAGCTAGGTGGCGCAGTGGATAGAGCACCGGCCCTGGAGTCAGGAGTACCTGAGTTCAAATCTGACCTCAGACACTTAATACTTACTAGCTGTGTGACCCTGGGCAAGTCACTTAACCCCAATTGCCTCACTAAAAAAAAAAAAAAAAGAAATTGGACTATGTAATGGCCAAAGACCTTTCCTGATTCTAAACCAAGTTCACAATGAATAAAAACTACATCTAGGAGTATGATGGTAAATGTTTAACATTCAACTTTCCAAAAACAAAGGATACTGTTTTAAGTTTAATTTGCATTATTAATATTTCCTCTATCACTTTCTTAATTATGGACAATCAACAAAACAATAAATGAAGCCCTGTTTTCCAATTTCTGGGGTGTAATATCTCACACTGAATATTTAAAACTCAGCTCTGGGGCAGCTAGGTGGTGCAGTGGATAGAGCACCGGCCCTGGAGTCAGGAGGACCTGATTTCAAATCCGGCCTCAGACACTTAACACTTACTAGCTGTGTGACCCTGGGCAAGTCACTTAATCCCAATTGCCTCACTTAAAAAAACAACAACAAAAAAAAACCTCAGCTCTGCAAGCTGGCTTCAGTACACCCTTGAATTCACTCATGTATTATATATGCACATATATAACTGTTTTTGTCTGGGCCTTTTTCCATGTAGGAATTGCTAGAAAAGGAACTATCTCTTTTTTTTTTTTTTTTTGTGGGGCAATCGGGGTTAAGTGACTTGCCCAGGGTCACACAGCTAGTAATTGTCAAGTGTTTGAGGCCAGATTTGAACTCAGGTCCTCCTGAATTCAGGGCCGGTGCTTTATCCACTATGCCACCTAGCTGCCCCTAGGAACTATCTCTTTCAATGCATCTCAGCATCTTTTCTGCAACATGTAGTTTGAAAAGAGTTACCTGGAGGTCATATGAGATTAAATGCCTTGTCCAGGGTCCCACAGCCAGAATATGGCAGATTTGGAACTTGAACCCAAGTCTTCTTGAGTCTAAGTCCAGCTTGCTACCATACCACATGTTGGGGAGGGGAGAATGGGCAGTAAGTATTTTTATAGTGCCTGTTATGTTCCAGGCTCTGTGCTAATCACTTTACAAATATTATTTCTCTTGATCTTTAGATTAACCCTGGGAGTTGGTGCAATTAGTATCCCCATTTTATACTTGAGGAAAGAGAAGCAATCAAGGTGAAGTAACTTGCCCAGGGTCACACAGTTAGTATCTGAGGCTAGATTTGAACCCAGGTCTCCCCAGTGCTATATTCACTGCGCCATCTAGCTGCATAGTAACTAAGCAGCTTAATTCTTTTCAAAAGTATTAAGAGAGTCAGAGCTGCATCAATATATAAAATATTTTTACATAGTGTAGTATGTAGTATAAAATATTTTTAAAAATCTAATTATGGTGCTGGAAAGACTTTTGAGAGTCCCTTGAATAGCAAGGAGCTCAGATCAGTCAATGCTTAAAGAAATTAATTCAGGCTATTTACTGGAAGGTCAAATTACTGAAGCTGAAGCTTAAATACTTTGGCCACTTAATGAGAAGAAGGGACTCACTGGAAAAGATGCTGATGCTGGGAAGGATTGAAGGCAAAAGGAAAAGGGGACAGCAGAGGAGGAGATGGATAGAGAGTGTCATGGAAACAATGAACATGATCTTGGACAGACTTTGAGAGATAGAAAAGGATAGATGGGCCTAGGTGTGCTATGGTCCGTGGGTCAGGAAGAGTCAGACGTGACTGAACAACAACAATACATATAAGATAATTAACCAAGAACCTGAATATATTGAAAGTCACTAACTAATTTTTCTACCCTCTAATTATCTTGATCTAGTTAAGACCACCTCTGGACAGCCTGAAGATACTGGTCTTTGCTGTTAGGGAGGCAGGGTCAGAGTCCTGCAAGATTCCTAGATGCATCATTTTAAAGCCTACATTGTTCCTTTCTAAATTTAAGAGGACACAGTATTCTGTCCCTTTGAACCCTTTGGAAAGAGGAGGCAATGTTCTAAAACCCGATCCTTTATCTTCCCCTAAAATATGTTTCCTTCCCATGATTCCTTGCTCTTGCCCTTGATACCATTCTTCACCCTGTCTGTGACCTTGGCTTGGACTCTTGGAGCTGTCCTTGACTGTTTCCTTTTCCTCTCCCCCCTCAGTCAGTTACCAAGTCTCACGTTAGGAATATAGTCCTCACACTCACCAGTAATGGTCCAATTCTAAAAAACCCTCTCTTAGCTAAACTATTGTAACTCTTCCTAACTTTTTTCTCCTCTCCTTTTCAGTTCATCTTTTACACGGTCACCAGATTAGTCTCCTTAAAATATTGCCAAGTATATTGCACTTGCCTTCACAAAAGGCAAACCAAACTTTAGTCTGGAATTTAAATGAGACACTTACTTATTTCTCCAACCTTATTTCTACTCACTCCCACACTCAATCTTCAAGCATTTATTAAGTGCCCACTGTTGTGCCAGGCACTCCATATCATGGAAATTGGCAAGTTCATCCTCTTTTTTTTTTGGTTTGTTTTTGCCTTTGTTTACATCCCATGCTTTGTTTATATCCAGTGCTCATGGTAGATACTTCATGAGTGTTAGTTGTTTGACTGATGAACATATATCTATACTGCTGTCTCTTTATTTTAGCTCACAGGATCCCTTCTTCTTCAAATGTCTTCTTCCTTCCTTTTTACTCCTCTACATCTTGCCCTACTTCTTAGTATACTAGAAAGAATACTTAGAAGACTTGAGTTTGAATTCTGACTTTTTGTGCTTCCTGGCTCTGTGACCTTGGGCAAATCATCTATACAATAGTACTCTCTGCTCAAACTTCAACTCCTCTAGGAGGCCTAGTCTCCCTGCTGGGATCCCTTAGTGACCTTTCCCCTTTTCTGAAAACCTTTACTACTTGCCTTTGTCCTTTACTTCACAGATAGCATCAGGCAGCGCTGCATACTGGAATGATTGTTGTATTTGGAGTCTGAGGACTTGGCTTTGAATCCAAGTTCTGACACTTATTATGTGTGTGACCTTGGACAAGTCCCTTGACCTTTATGAACCTCAGTTTTTCCTTTAGTAAAGTGAGGGGAGCTAGACTAGATGACCCGTGAGCTCCCTTTCAGTTCTAAATCTCATCCTATACACTCTGTTTTACAACTGATAATTGTATGTTTTTGTCTCTTAAACTAGATGACTGAATGAATGGAAAAACCCCACCATTTATTAAGTTCTTGCTATGTGCCATATACTATGCTAAGCACTGAAGATACAAATACAAGAGGGCAAGATAGCCCCTATCTTCAAAGGGTTTACATTCTAATGGTGGAAGACAGGACATAAAGGGCTCACGTTATGGCTGTCATGGTGGCCTGGTTCAGGACCAGATGAGGCCAAAACTCATCTGTCAGAGCCCAGAATCTCAGGGGCAGGGTCTGAGTTCCACTGTGGGAGGGCAGGATAAGAAGATAGCTGGAGTGTAGGCATCATAGTTTGGAGAGGGTCAGGAAATGGAGCAATGGCCTGGGTCTGCACAAGATAAGTTGAAAGATTGTCAGTAGGAAGACCTGCTCAGTTGAAACTCATTAGATATTTGATAATGATGTACCATCTGAGAAAAAAATAGCCTTCCTATTCATTTTGTGACATCCAGTTAATGGTATTGATTAAGCTATACAGTGATTGATTACCAGCCACCTTTTGAACTTAAGAAATAACGATTCCATGTTCATCATTACTATCTGAATTATACAATTGCAAAGAACTTCACAGCTTTTTTTTTTTAAATTAATTGCCTGGGAGAGAAACTAGCAAATAAATATTCCTTGAAGTTATCTAACAGATGGGGTTCCACTTCCAAAGAATGTATTTGGTAGGGACTCCCTCTGAAATGAATACCTTCCTGGTACAAATAACTTACAAGCTATGGCTGGGGTCCAATAATAATAGTGTGGAATTTGAAGAACCATGAAAGATGATTCATCAGGCAAAGCCAGATGCTTTCCTAGGTTCATTCTATATCTTTTTTTTTTTATTATAAGAATCATCTGCATTTTATTTCTATTTTTACAGAGTAATGATTGAAGCCTGATTTGTCTGTGTACTGTAGGGATAGTTGATCTGCCAAAGAAGGGTGGTGTCAGAATGGGCATCTAAAAAATAGACGTGTCATCCACAGTAACTAAAAAATATTCTTCTGTCTGATCACCAAATGTGATAAAACCTGAGAATGTTACATACATTAACATAATAGGTGTCACCTTATGTCTTGTTTGGGAAATGGTCTTTTAAAAAAGTGCTTGGAGGTACAAATTGTCCAAGTAATAAACCAAAAAGCATTCTATTTAACAAAGAGTTAAACAAATTATCAAATGATTACAATTTGGTGACTTTCAGAAGAGCTGCTAATCAGGCTCAATGACGCATTGTTCCACAATTTCCCGTAAATTGGGGTTCTCCATTGCAGCTGCTACTCTCTCCTTGTCATTGATTTGTTTATTTATATCTTCTTCTGTGGAATGGGTTCCTTCAGAAATGTAGATTTCCAACTTATGTTTGAAAGGTAAACATCTCTGAAGTTTTACTCGTAAGCAAAGCCCAATAAGAGTGGCCAGAGAGCAATGAGGTACTGTGGGTGTGAACCTGATAATAACCAGATAATCTTCTTCATGTATCTCCTTAACTTCCACACAACTTTCTGTTACCACTTCCAGTTCTTCTAAAGTGTTGGGCTTTTCTGGGTCCCGGATGGTTCGAATTAGATCGTAAACCTCAAGCGCTTTCTCTTCCATGATCCGGGGCTGCCGAGCAGCTCTCCGCTCAGAGCGGCCCGAGAGCCACAGAACTCTGCTCAGCGCCCAGGAAAGCAGCCCAGACACTTGCTCCATCCTCCCGCTCCGCCATCCCTGGCGGCAGTCCCATTCTATATCTTTTAAAAATTTAAAACAATTTTTAAAGTGATCAAATCATTGTTTATCCCCAGGAAGTTACTTCCTATGCCATCTCTTGTTCATTAAGGAGACTTATCAATTTATGAGGCAAAAGTCTGTGCTTGCTTTGTCTAAGAGGCACTTCTCAAAAGTTCTGTGTGGCTACTAGGTATGTATTCCAAAGAGATAAAAAAGGGGGAAAGACCTATATAGCGGCTCTTTTTTTGTGGTGGCAAAGAATTGGAAAATGAGAGGATACTCATCAATTGGGGAATGGCTGAACAAGTTGTGGTATAGAATTGCAATGGAACACTATTGTGCTATAAGAAATGATGAGCTTTCAGAAAATCCTGACGACTTATATTAACTGAGGCAAAGTGAAGTGAGCAAAAGCAGGAGAATGTTGTACACAGCAATATTGTAAGATGACTTAGCTATTTCCAGCAATACAAAGATCCAAGACAATTCTGAAGGACCTGTGATGAAAAATGCTCTCCACCTTCAGAGAAAGAACTGATGGAATATGAATGCAGATTGAAGCATAGTGTTATTTTACTTTATTTTACTTGTGTGTGTATGGTGGGTTTTTTTTGATCAGTGTTTTCTTTTACAACATGACTAACATGGAAATATATTTTGCATGACTATACATGTATAACTTTTATCAAATTGCTTGCCTTCCCAGTGATAGAGAAGTGAAGGGAAGGTGAGAAAGAATTTGGAACTCAGAATTGTAAGAAACGAAGGTTAAATTTGTTTTACATGTAATTGGGGAAAAAATATTAAAATTTTTAAAAATTATATATGATTTTGCTGTATAAAAAAAGTTCTGTGCTGGTTGATTTTGGGTGAGGGGTGGGGGAATGCATCTGGCAGAGGTAATATAGTGCAATGGAAGGGAGATTGAAGACAGGTTCAAATCCTAGCGCTGCCACTTAGTACTTCTGTGACCTTGGGTAAGGTACTGGGCCTAGGTTTCTTCATTTATCAAATGGAGGGGAAGACTAGATTATCTTTTTTTTTTTTTTAACAGGGCAATGGGGTTAAGTGACTTGCCCAGGGTCACACAGCTAGTAAGTGTTAAGTGTCTGAGACCGGATTTGAACTCAGGAACTCCTGAATCCAGGGCCGGTGCTTTATCCACTGCGCCACCTAGCCGCCCCTAGATTATCTTTAATGTCCCTTCCAGGTCTAAGGCTAGGACTTTTGTGGCTAATCATTTCTAATCCTAATTTATCTATGATTCAAATTTGTATCTTAATACCTGGGCTTTCCTAAAAGGTAGTTACATATATGTATTCCTCTTTTTTTTCTTCCAATGTGAAATACTCCTCATTCCCCCAAGGCTGCAGTTTTCAGAATAAAACTCAAAATTTGTAGGAATTACATGATAATAGCTATGGTGTAGATTTGCCCTTGCATCTCCTTCCTAGAGTATCATCCCCATGAAGGTAGGCAAATGTGTCTTGGTGTCTTACCTACCGGTTGATTCTCAGTAAGTGTTTTGTTGAATTGAATTCAGTGTAGCTTGCTCTGTGTCTCCAATTTTTGTCTTGATGAGATTTCCCAAGGGCTGAAGACCTGTGTAATTAAAGGAAATATGTAAAATCCTTCTCCCATTTTGAGGGGTCATTTCCCATTAAACAAGCTACAAAGGGTAAGCTGAATGTATTAGTGCTAACCTCAGGCTGATTTCAGTGTTTCAAACTGACTTGTTACTACCACTTAAAGAGCCTCAAGTCTTATTAAGACTCTGATCAGTTTGAAGCCTAAATACCACTACTGCTAATGGAGCTCATCCTTTCTTTCGTAGATCTGGGTGAGAAGGCCTGGTGGTCTGACAATTCTGATTTAATATTTAAACATCTGAGTCAATTTGCTTTTCCCCTCTTACTCAGAGGATCAGTTTCAGGGAGACTGGGGAATAAGACAAGAACCCAATTAGCTGGGGAATTGGGCTACAAGGCAGGAATTCAGTCATAGGGCAATGAACTAGGAATGTAGTTACCGAGAAACTGGGTTACCAAGGATAGGAACTGAGGAGTAATAACAATAATGTGAGCTTAAGTCGACAAACTACTGACTTGGGACTCTCTCTATTCCTTTTACTTAATAATCTACTGCCTGCTAGGCTTATATATGTATACATACACACATATATATGTAACACACACATATACACAGATGTACAAAGAACATGCATAGACACACACAATACAGTGTATACACATATAATATTAATATATAATGTATGTAATATATGCAATATATTGTAGGTATCGGCGAGTGGTAATGTGTATATAAATACGTGTGTATTCTATGTAGAATACATACGTATTTATATATACATATAGAATACACACGTATTTATATAAACATGCACAGACATCTGGGTCAGCCAGACATGCACACAACACATACTATGAATTAATACAATCCAATAACTTAATATATAATGTAAAGAATTAATTGTTATTTGAGGTTTTTATGCCTTGGTGAGCACTGGCCTGGGACTCCGCAAACCCCACGATGCTCCACCCACTGGTTATAGCCATTGCCAGGGCTCTGGCTCCTCACATCATCACCACAGGCAGCCGCCTACATGGGCCTGGCAAAATTATAATGATTGGAAGCCTAGTGAGGGCAGTCATGTGACTGTCAGAACAGCCATCCCATTGGCTGGGGCTGTGTGGGGTGTTTCTAGGTTTGGGGGAGGAGAAATTGGGCATTCTAGGTGGAAGCTGGAAAGAGACAGGCGTTCTGCTGTGTATTTTCAGCTGATTCCTGGGTGGTGGTATTTTTCAGGTATTATAATTTCCCTTTCCCCATTTTTGTTTTCTTTCCCTTGATCCTACTGATCCTGTTTGTGTTTTTTTTTTTTAAGTTCGTTATTGTTAAAATAAATCTTGTTCTGTTTTGAGGGAGGCTGCCGGTTTCCTTCCTTGCCCCAATATTGTGGCGAGCCACTTAGCTAGCACTCCCCAATTAAAAATTAGTCCCCACACTAGGGACAGTGTGTAGTTTGTTGCCCTGGAGAAAGGCAATGTGGTGTGTCATATAAAGCTTTAGACCTGGAATCAGGAGTCTAGCCTCAGATATTTATCATCTATATGATTCTGGGTGTCATTTAAAATCTCTCTCAGGCTATTTCCTCATCTGTAAAATGGGGTTAATAATACCTGGGGGCAGGGGGCAGCTAGGTGGTGCAGTGGCTAAAGCGCCAGCCCTGGATTCAGGAGGACCTGAGTTCAAATCCAGCCTCAGACTCTTGACACTAGCTGTGTGACCCTGGGCAAGTCACTTAACCCTCATTGCCCAACAACAACAACAACAACAACAACAACTAATAATAATAATACCTCTGGCCCTTACCTCCCAAGTTTTCATGAAGCTCAAATGATTTGGGGTATGTAAGGTACTTATTAGAACACTGGACCTGGAGATGGGAAGACCTGAGTTCAAATCCAGTCTCAGACACTTGCTAGATGTGTGACTCTGGGCAAATTACCCAACCTCTGCCTCATCATCCTTAACTGAAAAACAGAGTTAATAACAATGCCTACCTCACAGTGCTGTTGTGAGGATCAGATGAGATAAATAAGGTGTTATGCAACATGAGCTATTATTATTACATACATTTCAGTAAGGGGCAGTTAGGTGGTGCAGTAGATAGAACACCGGGCCTAGCATCAGGAAGACTCAAGCTATGTGATCATGGGAAAGTCACTTAACCCTGTTTACCTCAGTTTCCTTATCAGTAAAATGAGCTGGAGAAGAAAATGGCAAACTGCTCCAGTATCTTTGCCAAGAAAGCCTCAAATAGGATCATGAAGAGTTGGACATGACTGAAATGACTCAGCAACAACAACAAAATTTCAGTAGGTATTATGGATCAGAACAATAGCATCCCCTCTCACCTTTTCTCCCTCCCCAGGTATCTAACCTAGGAGGATGGCTTCATCAATACTACTCTGCAGATAACTGGCCACAGAGTATTGTATATATCAATAATGCTTTTACTTTCCCCAAGGTGTCTCTGGGTTCCCCGAAGCTATAACTCCTTCACTTAGCACAATGCCTTCTTGGCATATAGTAAGTGTATAATGAATGCTTGTTGATTGGTTGACAGGTCTCACCCAGTTGGAAGGCCTTTGAGTTTGGCCTGCTAATGGCCTGTGTGTCAAGCTTCCTAGAAGTAGTCTTGTTAAATTTGGAGAAGCTCCTTACTTTCTGGTTTTTTTGTCATAGCGTCTACTTAGATGATAGCTGGAGAGGTGGATGGAGAACAAGGTTTGGCACCAGTAAAAACCAGTATTCAAGTCCTAATTCTGATGTATACTGGATGTATGACTTTGAGAAAGTCATTTAACCTTTAAGTACTCTTAAGTCAGAATTGTCAAGCATGGAGCTTTTGGGCCATGAGGCTCATCACACTCGTGAGGGTGGCTGACCCAGATTAAAATGTAATAGGGAAATCTTTACAAAATAAATTTTTAAATACAGTAAAACATAGATAATGTTGATGTGTAGTTTTCTAAGTTTATGTGGGGATCCTAGGAATTCTTATGTATGACTCAATAGCCCTCATTTCTTTCTATTTGAGTTTGACATCAGTGTTCTAGGTAACTCTTCAAGAGTATAATAAGTTTCAGAGAAAATGTTGATATATATTAATAAAAGGAATTCTCTCATCCTAGAATTCCCTCCACCAATGAAATCACATTCTAGTCCCTATCCCTTATCTTTTTAGGTATGCAACCTGTATTGGTGGATAAAGTACCTTCCTCATTGAAAACATTATGGAGCTTTTAAAGAAGAATAGTTGTTAAAGTTATAACAAAAAAAAGATTTGGGATTTAATAAAGCAGTTCCCTAGGATGCAGTTTTGAGGCCACAACCTACAATGATGTTGAAAAATGGACTAAATATGTATGAAGAAGAAAAAAAACCCATAAAAGTAGACTTGGTTTCCTGATTTTATTTCAGCAGGAAATTTCTATTATTTTTTTATTATTTTTTCAATATTAATGAAATTTCTATTATTTATGTATCATCCATATTGGTTTGTTATCCTTTTCTAGAATTATGCAGTATTGAAACAATGCATAGATAAGAGTGTTCCAGTTAAAGAAAAAAGTGGCTATGGATGCAAACGTACCCTAAAAATGCATTTCATAAAGTTCTCTTTACTATTGAAACCTTCATGATATGTTCCTTGTTTCTATCTGCTGAGTCACAAAACATAGGTTTATGTTCTTGCCTGCCAAGGAGAATGAATGGACAGGCTAATGACACAAGTGTGGATGGTAGGCTATCTTTGCCGCCATCCCTTTCCTCCCTCCTCCTTTTCTCTCTCATTTGGTTTAGAGTTTGTAAAGTAATCCCCTTTCATTGTGTTATCTTTCTTGGCTTTTTAAACTTGTTAAAAATCACACCCAGGGCAGCTAGGTGACACAGTGGATAAAACACTGGCCCTGGATGCAGGAGGACCTGGGTTCAAATATGGCCTCAGACACTTGATACTTACTAGCTGTGTGACCCTGGGCAAGTCACTTAACCCTCATTGCCCATAAAAAAACCAACACACCCAACCTTTAGAACTGTAATTTCTGTTTCCTTAGGATTTTCCCCAGAGCCTCAGCCAGGTGTATAAAAATGAAGGTTTGTATTCTTAAAAAATAAAAAGAAAAGAAAAAGAAAGAAAGAAAGAGCTCCTTATTTGCATATATTTTATATATGCCTTTGTAGCCTGAAAATTAAAATGTCTTTTTTGTTCTCCTGGAAATATAATTTTTTCCCTTTTCTTTTTTCCATCTTCCTTCTTACCTATTCTTTTGTTTATTTGCTTGTTTGTTTTTGCGGGGCAATGAAGGTTAAGTGACTTCCTCAAGGTCACACAGCTAGTTAATGTCAAGTATCTGAGGCCAGATTTCAATTTAGGTCCTCCTGAATCCAGTGCTGGTACTTTATCCACTGCACCACTCAGCTACCCCCTTACCTATTCATTTTTATTGACTCAGATCCATACCAGATGTATGTATGCTCCAGACAAGTGGTTTTCAAATTTTTTGGATTCAAGATGCTTTTACCTCTAAAAATGTTTTTAGGATTCTCCCACCCCTTCACTCCAAGAACTTTTGTTTATGTGGGTTATAGTTATTGATATTTACTGTATTTTAAATTAAAATTAAAATATTTTTAACCTCATGGATGCTCTGAAAAGGTCTTTGGGATCCCTAGACCACTTTGAATAACACTCTTCTAGGCAAAAGGTATCCACTCATAGCTTAGGGAGAGGAAAAATGAGGGCTAACAATTTTTTTCCCGTGCCACTAATGACTTATGGCCCACACATTCACTTTAGCTGTATCCAGTGCCAGAGCATCTGCATGAAAAGTTACAGAATATCAATCAGTCATCTGGATATTTTATTTTCATGATATACATACATATATACTTGAGTGTATATGATATTTTGGAATTTCTAGGCAGCCAACTGATTGTTCCTTTTTCATTTGTATTTTTGGTATCCTAGGACCACAGCCTTAAGCTCAAACTTCAGATTTTCCTATTAATCTTAATGTCATTATTTGATTTGTGGCAGACTAAAGTTAGAGTTTTATACAAAATCAAATAAAATCTCATAACCATCCATTCCCCCAAATAACCAATCTAGTTACATTCTAAATGTGGAACCAACCATCACAAACACATATCACATCTCCCCTGGACAGTTGAGAGAGCCTCATAAAAGACTTCCTTGCTTCTGGTCTCCCTCACCTCTAATCCATCTTCCACATTGTCGGCATCATTGATCTAACCTATTGACAAATCTTCAATGACTCCCAATTGCTTTGGGATAAACTACAAATTCTTCTCAAGGCCTGGCTTTTAAAACACTCTGCATTTTGGTTTTAACCAAACGTTTCCATTTTTAATCTCATATTGCTCCCCTTAATATTCTCTCTAGTCAAATTGGCCTACTAGCATTTCTGCCACATGATACTATAACCTCCATGAAACCTTTCCTGATCCTTAAAGTTATGAGTGCTCACTCCCTTTTGAAATTACTCTCTTAAGTTATCATAGCTACTTTCATCCATTTATCAATGCAGAGATAGGGAAAAACTGAAGTTTACATTCAGAGCATAGGCATTACTGAAATAAAAATCAGTGAGCCCTGAACAGCAGTTTGCTCTATTCCTGCAGACTGTCTGCATTTTATTCAACAACAGGATAAACCCACTGTTTTTACCTTGAAGGAGGCCTCCTCCCCAATTTAAGTAATTTCTTGCCCCTCCTGGATATTCTGGTGGGATTAACTCTAGGCCTCTTGCCCCAGATACCTGATTTTTGCAACTCCTACAATCCCAACATTTTTCCAGTTCAGTCTCTTAAGAGCTTACAAATTCAGTCTATCCTAATTCCTTTTAAGTGACTTTGAGTCTAATGTACCTAGACAATTAGGTTCTATTAAATCATTCGTGGAAAAAAACATAGTGGTAAGCTAAAATCTCCTAAAATTAAATTTTGCTTTTTTTCTTCTCTCCCCCAGTTATTTGCTGCCTGATTTAAACAAGCTTCTTTCTTTTCAAGAGGGAATTAAGAGAGAAAAGGTGATTCTTAAGCATCAGAAAAGGCTTAAAAACTGCAAAGCCATTTTTTCCTTCTTTTTTCCAGAGAATTCTCTAGGCGAATTTCTCTTAAATTCTCTTTAGACTCACAAGAGTCTTGTTTAAGAACTGAGCATTTTCTGTCACTCTCCAAGGAAGAAAGAATAATATGTTTGTGTAAAAAAAGATCCTTGGGGCTGCAAACCTACCAAGGACCTAAAAATCCACTAGGATATTCTAGTATTTATAAAAAAAATTAATATTCTTATCATAATTTTGGGGTGTGCCACAGAAAAATTTTCCAATCCTTACCTGCTTCTTAAGCTCTTTTTTTTTTTTTAGTGAGGCAATTGGGGTTAAGTGACTTGCCCAGGGTCACACAGCTAGTATGTGTTAAGTGTCTGAGGCCGGATTTAAACTCAGGTCCTCCTGACTCCAGGGCTGGTGCTCTATCCACTGTGCCACCTAGCTGCCCTTACCTGCTTCTTAAAACTTATCTTTCACTGAACGTTTAATCAGAAGTTCAATGAAAGTATCTGTTTTCATTTTATTTTATTTTTTTAATGTGGAAGATGAGTTTAGCATCCCAGGAGAGCTGATTTGGATATGAAACTTCAACAGTTAACTTAAGGATAAGCAATGTTTCAGATTCAAAAGATCCTCCCTATAGTCAAAGATGTCTGGTTTTAGAAGTTAGCTGGGATCAGACATTTTCACCAAGATGTCAAAACCAGATTTTTAACAGACTAGGTTCTGCTGAAGGGAATTTTCTTCCAATTAGCCAGGAGGATCCCCAAAGGGATGTTTTTAAGAGAGGAGCAGATTTGACTGGGAATAATTTAGTTTTCCAATCTATAGGCAAATTGCCACAAACAAGAATTAACCAAAAGCAGACCAGATTTGCCAGAAATTTAGGGATATATACTGATCACTGACTATTCAAGGCAAATTTGAGAATTAGATTTATTTCATTAGTGATAGGGATCCTAACTGACCACTCAAAATTTAAATCAGACCAGACCAGGACTGCTCTGGCAAGGGGGGGTAGCCAAGACAGTTTAGTAGTGACAAACAACAGACATGTCTTTTGCTTATTTGCCTGTGGAAAATTAGAAGAAAGGGCACAGGGTTTGGGAGACTCCATAGCCATGACTCCTAGTCATAGTTTTGTTCAATCATTTTTCAGTCATGTTTGACTCTCTGTGACCCCATTTGAGCTTTTATTGGCAGAGATATGGAATGGCTTGCTATTTCCTTCTCCAGCTCATTTTACAGATGAGAAAACTGAGGCAAATAGGGCAAATGTCTGATAAGTGTCAGGCTAGATTTGTATTTAGGGCTTCCTGACTTCAAGCCTGGTGCTTTATCCATGGTGCCACCTGGGTACCCTATAACCCGGCTATCTACCTAGAAAAAGGAGGCTCTCCTATTAATACCACAATGTTTCTCAGCCCAGTCCTTGCTTTTGGCTCCAGAATCACAGCACATGCTCATCAGAAAATTGGAGGGGCTATCAGACCAATCCTTTCAAGTCCAGTGGTTTTTATCTTAGTAGATTTTTCAGGCACAAGAGATAAACAGACAACACAGACAGGTACACAGAACACTAACATGTCTGTAGTTTTTGCTAGATAGGACCATAACTTTATTGTTTATCTGTTGTTGTTTTTTTCCTTCCCAGTTATCTCCCTGGGTAAAATTGACCTTGTGTCCTCTGAAGGGCTTCCAGGCTGGAAAACTGATTTGATCTAGTCGATCCCATCTGAGGGTGACCAAGAATTGTGACAAAAATTGACTGAGAATTTTGTTGAAAGGTACTACTGCCAATCAGTGATACAGACATAGGGGGAAAACTACAATTTATTATGTTCAGAGGCAGAATCAGTGAGGCTCGAACATAAGTTTCTATAACCTTATATAGATTTTGGTTATATCGGAAGGAGGGATACAAGGGAATTTTAGAGAGCAGAAGGGGAAAATAATGATTGACATATCAAAGAACACATGACAGAAAGAGAATATCTATACCGGATAAAATAGGAACCTATCTGGTTGACACTAGAGCTGTAGCTGATGTCCTAGCTTGATTTTGCAATCTCTTGCAAAATGCGATGTCCTCATCTGAAGTAAGCGGTGGTAAGAAAGGTAAGCCAGAAATTCTCTTAAGATAGAGTCTTTTTGTCTTGTAACCACCTTAGAAGGAACCTTAGGTATTATTTTTCCTTGTCTTTATTCTCTTTACAAGGATTAAGATTAATACTACTACTAGTTGTAATGAATCTCATCCTTTATTTTGAATCTTTTATTTTTACTTTGTATTTTTAAAAAAGTATGTACACGTTCTACTGTAGAATACTAGGTCCTTTTAAGGACTAGGATTAATCTGTTTTTCTCTTTGTGCAATAGGTGCATGGGGTAGCCACTTACTTTATAGCGCCTTAGACTTCTCACCTGGCTATGTATTCTCTGGGTTGGCTCACCTACTGCAAATACTCCCACAGTGGCAGGTCTAGCTTCCCAGAGAAAGATTACCTCATTGACATCATTATACTCCAATTCTCTGTGGACCCTAGGAGTAATTCTCTCTCTCTCTCTCTCTCTCTCTCTCTCTCTCTCTCTCTCTCTCTCTCTCTTTTAGCAACAAACATTTATTTTATTTTTTGTAGTTTTCAACATTCATTTTCATAAAATTTAGAGTTCCAAATTTTTCTCCCTCCCTCCCTCCCATTCCCCACCCTCCACAGGATCGCAACCAGGTTATATATGTACAATCCACAAGTGTTCTTTTTATCAGTTCTTTCTATGGGGGTGGATAGTAAGCTTCCTCATTAGTTCCTTGGGATTGTCTTGGATCATTGCATTACTGGAGTCATTCACAATTGCTCATTGAACAATACTGCTGTCACTATGCACAATATCCTCCCAGCTCTGCTCACTTCACTATACATCAATCTTCATTAGTCTTTCCAGGTTTTTATGGGATCATCCTGTTTGTCATTTCCTATAGCACAAGACCATTCCACCACAATCAGATTCTTCCATCATTCCTCAATTGATAGACATTCCCTTGATTCTCAACTCTTAGCCTCCACAAAGAGTTGCTATAAATATTTTTTGTACAATTTTTCCCCCTTTTCTCTTTTTCATGATTACTATTGTTAACTGTTTCCCTTCTATCCTATTCCCTTCCCCATAATATTTATTCTATTACCCATCTTCTTTCATCCTATCACTCTTCAAAAGGGATTTGCTTCTGTCTGTCCCCTCCCCCACTCTCCCCTTCCTTCTTTTGCCCCTCTCTCTTTATCCCCTTCCACTCCCATTTTCCTTCAGAGTTAGAGAGATTACTCTAACCAATTGAGTGTGTACATTATTCCCTCCTTGAGCCAATTCTAATGAGATTGAGGTCTTTGAGCCAATTCTGATGAGTGTTAGGCTCATTTACTGCCCAGATTAAATAGATTACTCCACCCAGTTGTGTGTGTGTGTGTGTGTGTGTGTGTGTGTGTGTGTTTGTCCCTCCTTGAGGTAGCTCTGATGAGTTTAAGGTCTTTGGGCCTTTTCTGATGAGTGTAAAATTCATTTACTGCCCTGCTCCTTTCCCATCTCTTCCCCCACTCCATAAGCCTTTTCCTGTTTCTTTCATGTAGGATTTTACCTCTGCCCTTCCCCCTCTACCAGTGCATTCCCCTCACCCCTTGATTTAACCCCAAAGATGTCATCATGGGGCAGCTAGGTGACACAGTGGAGAAAGCATCACCCCTGGACCCAGGGGGATCCCTAGGGGGTAGTTCTGTTGTGATGGAAGATACATTCTCCACTCACCACTGTAGCTCTTGAACCCCTACTGCTGTATTTCTATTTATACAACTACTCACAATAATGATACTTTTAGATCTTAAACATAACCATTTACTTAGTAATAAGGCAAAAGAAATAATATTATCTCAGGTGCTCATACATTAAAATAAATTCATGAAAAACAAATCACAATCCATACATAAACCTGAGTTACCCTCTTCCACCACTATTTTCTTTCTTTTTCTTTTCTTTCTTTTTTTTTTTTTTTGGTGAGGCAATTGGGGTTAAGTGACTTGCCCAGGGTCACACAGCTAGTAAGTGTCAAGTGTCTGGGATCAAATTTGAACTCAGGTCCTTCTGAATCCAGGGCCAGTGCTTTATCCACTGCGCCACCTAGCTGCCCCCTCCACCACTATTTTCAATTTTTGTGGGGCAGAGTTAGAACATACTTACAAAAACCTGTCAAGAATACATGAGTGAGAACAGCATCATCAGGGAAATTCACAACTCTGGGAATTATAAACATCAATGTCTTTTTTTTTCCTGCTTCAGGAAGTATCCATAAAAGTTCCTTGGTGAATGTAGTTTTTGTGTTGATTAAATGCTTTTGCTAGACTGAATAGATCCGTATTGTGCTCGATTAACACCTGACTGATCATGACTTACTTTGTTGATCCCTCAAGTAACTTTTTTGATTTTCTGCTTCTAAACTCTTCCTCCACTCACATAGATTTTACTCAAAAGCAGCTGTAATTTATATCACCTCCAGCTTCAAATTTAGGTGATCGAGTTCTAAAAGCTTTCTGTTTATCTCCCTCTCTTTCCTTATCTTTCTGGTTTTAGACTGGATCCTCTCTACAGTAACCCCATTTTATATGATTTAGTAATCACATTTTCAGCTCCTGCTACAATCAGATAAATCACATTCGTTTCATAGTTTTAAACAGCTCTGGTGTCCATATCTCTCCAGTATATAACAGCTTGTCATTGAAAAATTCAGCAGCAATGGCCATCCCTGAAATCTGAGTCAGAAAGTAACTGCTTTCTGCAAATATTTTTCTTATAATTTTGAGCAAACAACTTATCAACAAGATCTTGAAAGGTAGTGTCTTTGTAGCCTTAATAGTTTCAACAGGGCTTTGTATATGGTGAGCACTTAATAACTATTTGGGAATTTAATTTTGAGAAAGGTGATACCTTAAAGGAACAAGGAAACTGACCTAGTCTCTGGTAGCCAAGTGAAAACCATTGTCATTCTCAAACACTTTCCCCCCCTAACTCTTGGAAACCCCTAGTCAGTCAGTTGATCAACTAGCATTTAATGTGCTAAACACTGAGCTAAGTGCCAGAAATACAAATGCAAGTAGAGATGAGGACAGCCTCTGCCCTAAAGAAGCTTATATTCTACATAAAAGGAAGCTGAGAGGTAGGGCTATCCACTCGGAAGAGATGGAGCAGGTAGTCCAGAGTGCAGCATGGAGAGGAATGGGACATGGCTGACCTGGACACCCTCCTTATATAGAGGTTCTGGGAGGAACCTCTAATCAGAGGGAGAGGCCATGGGGCAGAGGATACTTCCAGTGGGTTGATTCCAGGTCTGGAGTGAGGCTTCAGGATGAAGGAGGATGAAGTGTAGCCTGGAGAAGAATGAAAGCCTTAGGTAAGGCACAGGCTTTGGCTACAAATCCTTCCTTCCTTCCTTCCTTCCTTCCTTCCTTCCTTCCTTCCTTCCTTCCTTCCTTCCTTCCTTCCTTCCTTCCATCCATCCATCTATCCACCAACATCCAAGGCTGTTTCCAGAATCATTTAAAAAGTTTCAGTGTCATTGAACTGTCTAAGATTTTCCATCAGGAGAGCAGTTACCACGTCATCTTGGCAGACCTTCAAAGGATTTCAAAGGAGAGAGGGAGACAGATTGCACACAAGTCATAACTGTTAGAAGTGGGATTTGAGGGGGTGGCTAGGTGGCTCAGTGGATAAAGCACCGGCCCTGGATTCAGGAGTACCTGAGTTCAAATCCGGCCTCAGACACTTGACAAGTTGACTAGCTGTGTGACCCTGGGCAAGTCACTTAACCCCCATTGCCCTGCAAAAAACCCCAAAAAACAAAAACAAGAAGTGGGATTTGAACCCAAATCCTGTGGTTCTAAGGTCAGCAGTCTTTCCATTGTCCCTCTAAGCCTCCCTAGTGGCTATAGACCTGTACCCCTTTTGTTGTGCCATCTCTCCTCTTGCAGTAATTGCCCCCTATTTCTTTGCCTAGTCAGCCCTCTGACTCTTCCCTATTCCCTATACTACAATCCCTCAAGGTAAGGCTGATATATAATTTTATAAACCGTAATTCTGGGTCATAGAATTTAAACAGGTCAAAATAAGAAAACAGTATAACAGATTAATATGTGAACCAATGACATGCTGAAAATTACTTGCAAAAAATGTGGGAAAAAAAGTCATTCTTTGTTCAAATGATTAGGAATAGACCTTAGACCGCATGTCTGCTGCACATCCTTGACAAATTCCAAGGTCAGGGGCTGGAGGAGATTAGGGCTTTGAGGGTCTTCAACCCCAGGATAGGGAGAACATGCTGGACTTCTCAGGGGCATGGGCTATCTCTCATTTGTTATGATCACTCAAGTACAAGTGGATCACAAGAAATCTCTCCATTGATACAGTGAAGATGAAGGCCAGGACCCCCTGGAGGTCAAAGCTCTGGGCTTTACCCAGTTTGGCTTTGTCTTGCTTCCTTCACTAGTCTGGCCTTGCGGTCTCTTTCCTAGTTTCCTCACTCTAGGTGCTAGAACTTAGAGCTTTAGTGCTAAGAATATCCACACTATAGCCTAGCCAGGGAGGAGCCTTTCTTCTTATTCCCCACCCCTCCCTGCCCCCCTTAAATGAACTGATCCTTTATGAAAGCATGAGAGATCAAGAAGAGGCAGTAGTAGCATAGATGGCAGCCAAGTTAGCAGCTTCCTCTCTATCCAGCCAGGATACTGGTGTGAGACTTTATCATTGCTTTAGGGGGTATCATCAGCCCAGTCATCTGAGGCTTGTCTAGCAGTCTGTATGAGGCAGGCCAGGCTTGGCATTAACAAAGCTCTCTGTTCTCCCTGCTGATGAAGAAGGGAGACTAATATGTAGTATTTTTTTTAATAGAATAGTGTAAGGGCAAAAGATAACAAAAGTCTTTTTAAAAAAAACCACACACACATAGCAGAGATGGCATTAAATTAGGGAGTAGGTGTTGTTACAGCACCTGTGACTTCATTTGTATAGGGAACTTCCTGGAGAAAATTCTCTTTGTCAATGCAAGATGGCACCTTCTCTGCAATTTAGAATTGTAGAGAGTTCCCTAGAAACTAGATGTTTAAAATGTGGGTCGCGACCCCATATAGGGTTGTGTAATTGAATGTGGGGTTCTGAAAAATTTGGCAACAGTAAAAGGTTATATATGTATACCTATATACCTGGGGTTTTATAAAAATTTTTCAGGCCAAAAGGGGTTGCCAGTGGAAAAAGTTTTAGGAGACCTGGCCTAGAATACAGGGATGGTAAGTGACTTGCCTAGGGTCACACAACCAGTATGTGTCAGAGGTAGTATTGGAACTTATGTCCCCCTGATTCAGTGGTCACCTCTTTATCTGATAATCATGCCCCTCACCATGCTGTCTCTCAGGACTATATCAGCTCTTCTTTGCATTTTTATAGTGGGAGTCTCAGGGACACCATTGCTTGGTCACTGTGTCAGTGGTAGTCACACATGTGGAGAAGTATCATGTTTGTCCCTAGCTCACTACTCTATAAATCATGCATATGGACTCCCAGGATATATGCATGAGCGCTAGAGTCTTCTGGTGGGACTGAATCATGTGAGGGCAGGGGTTAAATAGGGTTCCTGACATGATACCCTGGTTTCCCCCCTAATGTGGCTGGAGAGAGAGAGAGAGAGAGAGAGAGAGAGAGAGAGAGAGAGAGAGAGAGCGCACTCCATAAATGCTACAAATCTGGCTTTGATTTATTGTTTTGTTGCTTGTTTAGACTTCAGAAAGTGTTAAAATTCAGATTAAACTTTAAAAATGTGTCTTGCTGAGAACTGTGGTTAAACATTTAGCAGCACAAATGCTGGCTATGAGTCACAAGGACTGCACAAAAGTGGGAAGAGACTCTATTTTCTACGGGTTTAAGTGTATCATTTCTTTGTTCTTTATTGTATAGATAAATCTGTTCTATTCTTGACATATTAATTATCTTGTAGGGGAACTGATGACCAATGTTTTTGGGGGGTGGGGTAGCCAAGTATGGATACCAAAGTTCTCAACTACATACAATTCAGAGAACAGAAAGGAGAGGTTCCCAAAATGACTGGTTCCTTTTTGTCATGAGGGAACCCTTTGAATTTCGGCTTACTTCACTTTGCATCAATTCATACAGTTCTTCCAAAGGTTCTCTGGAGAATCATTTTGAAGGAAGAATTGGCATTAACTGGGGACTGATTGGCCATGGGGTTAGATAGAAGGAACCATCAAAAATGATGAAGGATTAGAGTTACACTTGTGGGTTTTTTTTTTGTTTGTTTTTAGTGAGGCAGTTGGGGTTAAGTGACTTGCCCAGGGTCACACAGTTAGTGTTAAGTGCCTGAGGCCAGATTTGAACTCAGGTCCTCCTGAATCCAGGGTTGGTGCTTTATCCACTGTGCCACCTAGCTGCCCCTACACTTGTTTTTAGAAATGTTTCTTTATTTATTCATTCATTCATTTATTTTTTAAATGGAGCAAAATATTTATTTTTTCTTTTTAAAAAAGTAATAAACATTTGGGGGCAGCTAAGTATTGCAGTGGATAAAGCACTGGCTCTGGATTCAGGAGGACCTGAGTTTAAATCCGGCCTCAGACACTTGATACTTACTAGCTGTGTGACCCTGGGCAAATCACTTAACCCTCATTGCCCTGCAAAAGCAAACAAAAAACAAAAACAAAAAAGTAATAAACATTTTTATTTATAGTTTTGGGTTTCAATTTTTATCCCCCTTTCTCTCCCTTCTCTTCCCCCTTCCTGAGGCAGTAAGCAATCAGATATAGGTATGATATAGGTATTATATAAAACATTACCATATTAGTAATTTTGTATATGAAAACTTGAATAAATAAAAAAATGAAAGTGAAAAATAGCATGCATCAGTCTGTGTTCCATCAGTATCAGTTTTTTCTTTGGAAGTGGATAGTATGTTTCATCGATAGTCCTTTGGGATTGTCTTGGATCACTGTATTGTTGAGAATAGTTAAGTCTTTCACGTTCTTCATCAAAAAAATATTGTTGTCTCTGTGCGCAATGTTCTCTTGGTTCTGCTCTCTTCACTATACATAGAAATGATTTTTTTTTTTTTTGGTGTGGAGCATTGAGGGTTAAGTGACTTGCCCAGGGTCACACAGCTAGTAAGTGTCAAGTGTCTGAGGCTGGATTTGAACTCAGATCCTCCTGAATCCAGGGCCAGTGCTTTATCCACTGCGCTACCTAGCTGCCCCCAGAAATGATTTTTTTAAAAGGTATTTGATAGAATAAAAAAATGCTTTTATAAAAATGCTACTTTGTGTTTTTATGTGAACTCTTATACAGTATTTTAACATGACTGCAAATTTCCTTTTGCCCCTCCTATTGGTATAGGATATACCAGGATCAGAGGTGTATAGCTACCATCTGAGCAGTCTTGTAGTGCTTAGGAAGTCTATGAAAGGCAATATCCCTTCACTGTATATGGCTTTAGTGTTTCTAGGGCACAGTGGCCAACAGGAGGGACTCTGTGTAAAATTATGTTGGAGGTGAGGGCTCAGAATTTGATCCAGTGCCATTTGTTTATATTGGTTGGTGCTGCCTGTCCTTAGAGCAGTGCTTTAGGAAAATTAATCTGGCATCAGCTCTCAAGATGGATTAGAAAAGGAGCCATTGGGAGTGAGAGGATTAGTTAGGGGGCTTTTGTGATAATCCAGTTGTGAGGTCAGATAAACACAGGAGTCTAGGGTGATGGTGCTTGAGAGAGCAGTGGACCTGGAGTCAAGGAAGACTTGAATTCAAATCCAACCTCATACTTACTGTGTGACCCTGGGTAAATCACTTAATCTCTTTATTTTCCTCATCCATAAAATGGAGGTAATAATAGCACCAGTTCCCTCCCCAGGGGTGTTATGAGGATAAAATGAGATTATATTTATAAAGTACCTTGCAAAATTTAAAGCAGTGTGTAGAGTTCTGGGATCTTCCTGCGATGTTTTCCTGTGGCAATCATTTAGATTGTATCTTTGTTTCTCTTTACTTCTCTCTGTATCAGTTCCTGCAGCATCTTCCCAAGCTTCTCTGATGAATCATTTTGAAGGAAGAATTGTCAGGGACTTGGGGGACTGATTGGATGTAAGGGTTAGGCAGAGGACTCTGGCTAGCAGCAGGTTGTGAATATTCTGACATTTGGAAAGATCTCAGATTGTATCAGAGTGAATACTCGAGGCCATGTCAATTGACTGTAGCTCTTGTGGTTTAAAAATTCATCCTCTAGTGGTCAAACTTCTGCCCTTAGCTAGGCTGGTTCTCTCTAATGAGGGGTACATGCGATCTGTCTCCAGGCATGTGCTCCAGTGTTCAATTTTAGAAGACTTCCTGGAGCTTGTGCCTTGCTAGTTTTGCCTTCTAGAAGTGAGGGCTACCTTCACAACAGGATGAAGCATCAGAGGAGGGTTTTAGTGGAGGATAATTGGATGTTCAGCCTGCCCCGACTGTGCTTTTGCACAAACTGTCCCCTACTTCCTTACCTCCAGCTCTTGGAATTCCTACCCCCCTTCAAAGTTTGGCTCAAACATCACCTCCTGCATAAGACAGAAAACCTACAGATGTGGCCTGACCTAGGATTGTTAACTGTTTCAGGAATCTCTACTTTTAAATTTAATCTCCCTTATTAACATTTCCTTCATCATTTTAAACAGTCTAGACAATCAACAAAACAATAAATCAAGGCCTGATTTATAGCATTTGCTAGTTTCTGAGGTATAAATGCTCAGTCTGAAAATAGCAGTCAGCTCTCAAGAGCTGATCAGAATTGGCTCCAATTCACCTTTTGATGGTAGCCAAAAATGACCACCATCTTAGGCCGCATCAAGACAGGTAGGGCATTTCTGGAATCTAGAAGCTACATTTTAGGAGGGGCGTTGACAAACTGGAAAGTATCTAGAGGAGACTTACAAGGATGGTTAGAAGACAGGAGATTAGGCCAAAGAAAGCTCTGTTGAAAGAACTAGAGTGAAGCATACTTTTGGAGCAGCTAGGTGGTGCAGTGGATAAAGCACTAGCCCTGGATTCAGGAGGACCTGAGTTCAAATCCAGCCTCAAACACTTGACACTTACTAGCTGTGTGACCCCAGACAAGTCACTTAACTCTCATTGCCCTGCAAAGAAAGAAAGAAAGAAAGAAAGAAAGAAAGAAAGAAACTAGAGATGTTCATTTGTCTCAGAGCAGAGAAAGTTTAGCCAGAGTACAAAGGCTATCTTCATTCATTTGAAGAATTATCACATGGAAGGGAGATTAGACCCTTGTCTATTTGACGCCAGGGCCTAGAATCGGGAGCAACAGATGGAAATTGCAGAGAGGCAGATACAAGGGAAACCTTTAGGATGCAAAAGTTGGGAAGAACTCAGTAAAAGTCTTTAGGCAAAGACTGAATGACTGTTTACTTATTGGGGATGTTGTAGGAGAGATTTTTGTACAGGTTAGAGCTAGATGACTTTTGAGCTTCCTTCCAACTCTCAGATTCAAAGAAAAATTAAGGTTTTGTACTGCCAAGCCCAGCACAATGCTTGATATAAAGTAACAACAACAGCATTTACGTACTTTTTTTTTTTTTTTGCAGGGCAATGGGGTTTAAGTGACTTGCCCAGGGTCACACAGCTAGTAAGTGTCTGCGGCTGGGTTTGAACTCAGGTCCTCCTGAATCCAAGGCTAGTGCTTTATCCATTGCGCCACCTAGCTGCCCCCCCATTTACATACATTTTAAAATTTGATGAATACTTCAAATTTTTAAATTTGAACAATTCTGTGAGGTAGATGCTGTTGTTCTCCCATTTTACAGATGAGGAATGTAAAGATAACAGAGGTTTGATGACTTGTTCTGGGTCACACAGCTAGTAAGGTATCTGAGGCAGGATTCAAACTCGGGTCTTCCTAACTCCAATTCCAACATTCTACTTATTAAACCTTCTCACTCATTAAATGCTTAATAAATGACTGTTGATTGACTGATTGAGAGAATTGTAGTTTGATGTGAGTAGACTTTTCCTAGCACTTATCCAAGACTGTTGAGTTTCTGCCTACTTCTAGCAGATATTACATTTTATTAGTAACATTTAATTAGTTTTGAAGAGTTAGGAACAAAACAGATGGAGGGAAATATGTTCCTTCTTGTTTAATACTGCAGCTATTCCTCTACTCTCAGTGGTAATGGGTAACAGAGCAAAGATGATTGAAATTAAAAACTTCTTCCCAGATTCCATATTGGTAGATAAAAATCTATTACTTCCATATCAGATCTTTTAATACAGAGAAAAATTAAAGTGTGATCTATTTTAAGAAAAAAAAATATATACACACATACACAAATACATATATACAGATACCCCCCCCCCAATGCCTCAACTTATAAGACTGCTAAACTTAGGGATTATTGTTTGACCCGCAAAATAATGTGCAATGACATCCTTTTATATTTATTTATTTTGGGCAGAGCAATGAGGGTTAAGTGACTTGCCCAGGGTCACACAACTAGTGTCAAGTGTCTGAGGTTAGATTTGAACTCGGGTCCTCCTGAATCCAGGGCTGATGCTTTATCCACTGTGCCACCTAGATGCCCCCCATCCTTTTATATTAAAAAAATAGGATTTCTTTAAATAATTAGTTCCCTAAATAACTTTCCAGTGACTCTGTCACTAACTAGCTCACTGTTTCGTTAGCTGTAAAATAAATGGGTAGGACAAGGTTGCCAAGAGGACATTCTTCAGCTTCACCTTCCTACGATCCTAGGATGAACATAGGCACACATTTATTATATAAATAAAGACACACCAGTGGATTCTTGTTTTAACCCATCTTTCCTTTAATCACTAATGGGAGTGCTAATGGTCCCTAAAATAAAAGGCGCCCCCTCTGTACCTTGGTCAGTGGTAGTGAGTGATGATCTGAAGTCAGCACCAGGGCAAGGGACAGTCCTTATTCATGGATGAAATGCATTATGCTACCATTGTGGGAACTTTGTTACTGGGGCTTGTGGTGGGGAACAAAAGGAAGAGGAGAGGAGATCTTATTTCTTGTGGTAGTACACTGGCTGATATTCTAGAGGCATTTTAAGTTTCAGTTGTTTTCTGAGACAGGAAACTCTGTTGTTGTTGTTGTTGTTGTTGTTGCGTTAATCTGACTCTGTGATCTCATGGACTTTGTCCATAGAGTTTTCTTGGCAAAGATACTGGAATGATTTGCCATTTCCTTCTCTGGTATGTCCCCATTTTACAGATGAGGAACTGAGGTAAATAGAGGTTAAATTATTTACCCAGGGTCATACAGCTAGCAATTGTCTGATACCACATTTGAACTCAGGAAGAGGAGTTTTCCTGACCCCAGACCCAGTGCTCTATCCACTGCACCACCTAGCTGCCCTTAAGAGATAGTGTAGGGGCGGCTAGGTGTCACAGTGGATAAAGCACCGGCCCTGGATTCAGGATTTACCTGAGTTCAAATCCGGCCTCAGACACTTGACACTTACTAGCTGTGTGACCCTGGGCAAGTCACTTAACCCCCATTGCCCCACAAAAAAAAAAAGAGAGATAGTGTAGTGGAACAGAAGGAGTTCTGGATTTAGAGTCAGAGAGCTTTTGTTCTTTGAATCCCATTTCTCCTATTTGCTCTCTGTGCGACTTGGAGCAAATCACTTAATCTAATTGGGCTTCAGGAGTCTTATCTTTAAAATCAAAGTGTTGGACTAGCAAGTCCCTATGGTCCTTTCCAGGTCTAAAGTCTAGATGGTAGAGATCTACTTAAGCTTAGTTAGGGGAACCTATGAGATTAAGGAAGCACAGAGATGCATTCATTGTCTGCAGTTCTGGAAGTGGACGTGTGTGTGTGTGTGTGTGTGTGTGTGTGTGTCTGTCTGTCTGTCTGTCTGTCTGTCTTTGCCAGTAAGCTAATCCTTGGTAAAGCAGCCAGAGGGACTGTGTGTATATGCTTCCCAACTCCAAACCAGGCATCTTCTGAGCTCTGGTTATTCTTTGTATCTCGTGAAGGGGATGGCCTTCAGATAATAAGTGAATCTCTGATAGCGAGGCCTTTATGAGACAGTCAGTGTAGGTCTGCCTTTCTAATAATGCCAGCTGACTGAGACTTCTCTTCCAACAACCTGGGGTGGGTGGCTTTGAGAATCCTAGACAAGATAATCGGTAGGAGGAAGGGAGAACCACATAATACAACCAACCTTTAGTACACACTTGTTATGTTTAAAAGTAGTGAAATAGGCAATGATGGACATGCAAGATTTAGATAAGACACAGTCACTGTTTTCCAGAGTCACGAAGATATTTTGAAAATAAACTTTTATTAGTTTGTTTTTATACCAACTAAATTTCCCCCTGTATCTCTCCTCCTTTTCCCTCCAGAGAACCTATCCCATGTAATGGAGAATTTTGTCTGTTAGGATTTAAAGGCACCTTGGTATGATAGATAGGGTGTTAGACTTGGGTGTCAGGAAGCCCTGAATTCAAATCCCACCTCAGACACTTACTAGCTTTATGACCCTGGGCAAGTCACTTACTTTTTTTATACCTCAGTTTATTCATCTGTAAAATGAGGAAATCAGACTCAGTGGCCTCTAAGTGTTGTTTATTGTATTTGATGTTTCTGTGGTTTGACGCTGGCAGCTATTCCCTGCTCCCAGGTCCTCTCTCTTCCCTTAACCACAGCAGAAGAGAGTTGCAAAGCTCTTTGAGGACAGGAATGGTCTCATTTTTTTTTCCTTTGTATTCTTAGTACCTATAATATTTGTTGTTGGTGTTCAGTCATTTCAGTCATATCTGATTGTTCATGTCCCCATTTGGGGTTTTCTTGGCAAAGATACTGTAGTGGTTTGCAATTTCCTTTTCCAGCTCATTTTATAGATGAGGAAACTGAGGCAAACAGGGCTAAGTGACTTGCCCAGGGTCACACAGCTAATAAGTATTTGAGACCAGATTTGAACTCAGGAAGATGAGTCTTCCTGACTCTAGGCCCAGCACTCTATCCATTGTGCCACCTAGCTGCTCATGCCTGTTATTATTATTATTTTTTATTTTTAGTGAGGCAATTGGGGTTAAGTGACTTGCCCAGGGTCACACAGCTAGTGTTAAGTGTCTGAGGTCGGATTTTAACTCAGGTACTCCTGACTCCAGGGCCAGTGCTCTATCCACTGCACCATCTAGCTGCCCCCCCATGCCTGTTATATAGTAAGCACTTAACTATTTGTTGAATTGAATTTAATTGATTGCAATCTTAGTCACTTTCTCACTTTCAATTTAGCATTCCTTGTGCTATTAGTAGAGAATTGACTTGCTCTTTCTAGTACAGTTTAAGATTTCTGGGGAGTTGGAGGAGAGGGTGCTATACATCATTATCTTTACCAATGGCTTGGGACCAGGTATTGTTTGGTTTTGAGTTTCTTGTTCAGCAAATAAGTGGCATCCTTATTAACCAGAGTGGACACTCGGATCTCAGCACACAGTCATTTGCCCTGGAGGCCTTCTATGTGTTCCCTAGATTTCCTTTGAATTTCTAGGCAATGGAAATTCAAATTCTTATTCTTAGTGCTAAACTCTATAGTCCCTTGACCTGCAGAAACATATTCCATTTATTACTTGATAAGTCTATTTCATTACTCCTGAACTTTTCCAGGGGTGGATTTTGAGCAAATGGTGATGGTCTCAAGTTGGCACGTTGACGTTGGGTTGTTTGAGTACAGCCTGGAGAATGGTGAAAGTCACTGCTTTTCCATGTGAATGCAATTCTGCCCTGATGTTGCCCTGGGAAAACTAACGCATTGAATTTTTGCTTACCTCTGCCTCCAACTGAACTAGCTTTTGTGCACCTGGTGACAGATTGTCAGGCAGTGTTATTTCCCATCCATGCTGAAGTCTGTATCGAGCTCCATTCTGATTCACTTTCTTTGTACATCTTTACTCTGTAATTCAGAATTCTTGTAACCTATAGGGCCAGAACCAGCAAATTAACTTTAAGGCTACCATATACCTTTAGGTCTACATACCTTAATGTCTACCTGTCCCCATGTCTTTTGATAAATGACCCAGACCCTAACTTTCTGTCGATTGATTTGTTATTTTTCTTTTCTGCTGATATGCCCATAATGTTCTACTGATGACCAAAGGCCTGGACAGCCTCAGCTGTGTAGTTTTAAAACAAGGGTAAAGTCCTTGAGGGCCTGGCATGATGCCTGTCACATGGTAGGCACTTGATATTTGTTGGATTTAATTCAAGGCAAGAATCAGGGCCAGAATTTGGCTATGAGACTTCTGCTACGAGTGGGGTCTCAGGAGAAAACTTCCCTCTCATCCTTCTTGTCTCCCAATCCCAGTATTTCTAGGAGTTGAGAAGGGCCTGGGAATAGCAATGGTAACTCACCTTGTCCTTGGTTATGGTGCTGATGTGGGGTTGAGGAGAAGCAAATGAGGGCAAACACATCAGAGGCAGGGCATAGGGGAAGTACCATAGACTTCTCCAATTGCCCCAAACAAGGCTAGGGATTTACATGGGAACATACAGAATACGTATATGTATATATTTGCCCGTTCTGTGAATTGCTCAGATGTAAGCGTATTGATATTTACTAATCCTTACTGAGCTTCTTGAAGGTAGGGTAGGAGTTTATAATAATGATGTTTTCCTTTTCTGAGTTATCTGGAGCATAGGGTTATGCAATGAGCTGCAGATGGAACTAGAAGTAGATTCCACTTATCCTTATTCCTATATTGGTCTCTTTAGCCACCAGGCTATGGGATTCTTTCATGGTGGTGGTATCAAATAGGTAAGCGGAGTTTGTTTGAGAGAGTGCATTTTGGATTGAGCCCTCTCCTCCAAGTTCATTGTTATTCATTAGCATTTTCTGTATACTTGAAATCTCATGTTTTGGCTAATGCCCTTCACATACCAGTCCATATCAAGTGAGGCACCAACTCTAATAAATCAGCGTATTGAATTCTTGGGAAAAGGCACTATTAATTAACATGATATTTGTCAAATATGATTTTCATATGGAAAACTATATTAAAAAAGGGAGTTATTTTCCTAATCAAGGGCCTGATATTAAACTTTTTTATAAAAATGGCTATAGGCACTATATTTTAATCCACTATAAATTACATAAGTATACTGTATAATCATGAAATTTTATAAGGTATATAAAATAAGTTTATAAATCAAGCAAATGGGACCATTTAATTATCAACATAATATTTTAACCCAATATACTACAGCATCATGATCTGCTCTATAGGGGTCTCATATCTGTTTCTCAAAAAGCCATCCAAAGTCCATCAGTTCTCTCTCTGGAGATGATCAACATTTTTCATCGTGAGTCCTTTGGAATTGTCATAGATCATTATATTGATCAGCGTTACCAAGTCTTTCACAGTTGATTATCATTGCAATATTGGCATTACTATATATACTGTTCTCTTGGTTTTGCTGACTTCACTTTGTATTGGTTCATATAAGTCTTGACAGGTTTTTCTGAAACTATCCCTTAATAATCATAGCACAATAGTATTTCATTGTAACTATATACCATAATGTATTCTTCATTCAGTCATTTTTTCCAGTCATGCCCAACTCTTTGTGACCCCATTTGGGGTTTTCTTGGCAAACATACTGGAGTGGCTTGCCATTTCCTTCTCCAGCTTATTTTACAGATGAGAAACTGGGGCAAACAAGGTTAAGTGACTTGCCCAGGGTCATATAGCTAGCAAATGTCTAAGGCCATATTTAAACTCATGAAGATGAGTCTTCCTGACTTCAAGTCTAGTGCTCTATTTACTGTTCCACTTAGCTGTGTGATAGGCATTCCCTCAGTTCCCAATTCTTTGCCATCACAAATAGAACTGTTATATATATTTTTGTACATATGGGTCCAAAAAGTATATACTATGACTATAACAATGTAAATGGAAAGAATGTATAGGAGATGGGGATGTATTTGTAAATAGAGATGATGCAAAACCATACAATATGAGTATAACTTTTTTTAAAAGAAGGCTGCTGGAATACAATTTCCTCTGAGGTTCTTGTCTTAAAGAATCTTCATGTGCTTTTGGTACCATTCCTCTGTAGAAGTACTTCCACTGCTGCAGTGCTTCTGCAGGGTGAACCTTTGGGAAAATTCAATTGGAACCTGAGTTGCTTTTGAGAACAAGCTTTTTTCTTAATATGCCTTATCATTAAAGTCTTCTTTTCTTGACTGTCCTTGAAGGTTTGGGGAATGTTCATTGACCAGAGTTCACTCACATGGGTGCATTCCTGGATAGTCTTTCTTAAATTGTCCTGTTGGGCAACTTAGCATTGGTCGTGGACACCTGTGACTAAGATGGTAAATGGAAAGCCTGAAGTAGAGAGTTTTTTTTCAAACTTAGTTTAAGGATTACGCAGAACCAGTAATCTTTTGGGAGATGGCTATTAACTCAGGAAAGGCAGTCTGCCCTGTGTAGGTACTAATGCCCGTCTTGGAAATGAATGACCCTGGAGAAGTTACTTTTATGAGTTGGTAGGGATGGGGCAAAGCGTGTTAAATTTTTTGTAAAAGTTGCAGAAGAGACGATAGTATTAAAGGAAACTGTGTGGTTCGTACATTATACTTAATACAAGTGTTTCTTCTACCCAGGAAGAGAAAATTCCAAAGGGAGGTTATAGGCAGGAAGGCAGGGAGCAAACATTTATTAAGTTCTTTGTATCAGTCATTGTATTAAATGCTGGGGATTTAAATAGAAGCAAAAATAGAGTCCCTAACTTCAAGGAGCTTACAGGGTAATAGCGGGTAAGACAATACACAAAAGGGAACTAAAACGAAAGGAGGTTGGATGGAGGTACTTGGCACAGGGGCATTGGTAAAGTTCAGAAAGTCAGACGTAAAGGCAAGTGGGCCATGAAGGTTGGCCAACCTGGCCCCTCTTCACAATGGAGGCTTTGGAAGGAACCTACCCATGGGAGAAGGAAAACAGCAAATGTAGATTCCAGGATGGGGACTCTCAGTCACTGGGAGAGGCTCCAGGATGAAACTGTGACAGAAGCATGGTGGGACTTTGTATAGTAACGTTCCTAAATTGGTGGCATCTTAATCATGAGGTGGGTCATAGGAGTCCCATAAAGCACAAGGCTTACCTGTAACATGAAGTGACTTATATGAGGTCATACAGACAGTAAAGAGACTGCTAAATACAGTGTTCCCTGCATAGGACACAAGTATTGCTCCTGTGAGACTCTTCCATTGCCTGCTGCTAGGCAGTTGTGGGTCTTCCTTCATATCTTTCATTTACTAATTATGAGAAGCTTATTTGCATACAATGTGTCATGCTAAGTTAGTAATATGCCACTAATGGGCAGAACCTCTGAGTATTAATTCTTGTAAGTTGAGACCTACCTCTAAACTCCATGATAGTGATTCTTTTCCTACTTCTCTCTAGGCTATATAATATTTTCCTCTATTGTAGTAGCAACTGTTCAGGTAGCTCAGAATCTGATTCACTTTTAGATTTTGTGCCAGAAATTGGGTTCTTGTGGTTTAATAAGTAGCTAGGCATTTTGTGGCTTGACACATTCTCCTTACTTCGAAAACTCCATAAATTCATATAAACCTATGGAGTTCACTTCCCTACCCCGATCTCCCCCGCTTGACACTTTAGTGGATTCTTTTGTGAGTCCCCCTTGGCTAAAAACCAGTTGTGACCCAGTGGTCAACCTTCTGGTGATGAACTTCAGAAATGAACTGGGTTGCTTCTTGGTTTGTCTGTAGATTTTTGCTAAAAGCTTTTCTGACTTGGAAGCACCTACCAGAACTTGTGATCTGCCAATGAAACTGTAAAGAACTCAGGCTCACCTTTTTGCCATGATGAGGCATCAGAGTAGGATTTTAGTATATCAATATTTAGTCTACAAGCATATAAAAAAGAGATGGTACTTATACTACATTGCTCAAAGAGTTATCACAGGCTGCTTACAGTTTGAGGTCAATGAGAGGCAGTAGAAAGAGCATTGGACCTGGAATCATAAAATTGGATTTCAAAATACTAGACAAGTAACCTTGGACAAGTCACTTAATTTTTCTAGACCTCAGTTTCCTTATCTGGGTTATTCATAAAATGAAGGGTTCAGGCTATGCTTCTGAGGTATCCTAGCCACTCTTATTATCCTGGAGCTCCGGCCCTCTGATCCAGGGCTCTGGCGCAACACAGTGCCAAGTGGCATTGAAAATTTAAATGACTTGCATCATGTTTCCTTAGCAATTCTTTCCTGACCTCTGTCCCCTACAAGATGCTGATTCTCTGCAAGCTGCCCGATTGGCTGTAGCATCTGTTCAGGTGGATGCCAGGCACATGGTGTTCACATCTGCTCTTTTTCCTGATGAGCAGCCTGTAATTCCCTTCTCAAACATTTGTAACAAACAAATGCACCGGTGGTAGAATGCCAGCCTCCAGGCATAGTAGGGCTGAAGATCTCTGAGCTCAAGAACTTTTGAAACGGGTAGGAGAGCCTGGGAGATACAGTAGCTTCTTCTTCTGATTGACAGCCTCTCTTTATTGCCAGAAGAATAGCTTGAAGGGATGAGTATTGGTTACCACGTGGCTGGGTTAGCCTCAACTGATCCCTTTTTGATTTATTGACCCAAATGCAAATTATTAAAAAAAAGAATAAAGCAACCAAGCAAAGTATACAGAACCCCAGCGTGTCCTAGGTTAGCAATTGCCAGCTCTTGTCATCTCTACTTTCACAACATCTCTTGCATCTGTCACAGTTTCTTCACTAATATGGCTACCTCCTGAGCTTCTAACTGGTCTTCCTGCATCCAGTCTCTCCTTTCTCTAATCCATCTTCCACATAGTTGCTGAAGAGATTTTTCTAAGGCACAGGTCTGACCGTGTCATTCCCTTACTCCAGAAATGCTGGTGGCTCCCTATTACCTCAAGGATCAAATACAAACTCATGTTGGGCAGCCTGACCCCAATATGTCTTTCCATTCTTTAATTGTACATCGATCATGCTCCCTGGAACTCATCCAAATTGTTTTTCTCACTGTTCCTCAGACTCTGTAGCCCTTCTCCCTGCTTTTGAATGGACTATTCCTTGTACCTAGAATGGAGCGGTGAGGTGGATCAGTAGAAAGAGCACTGGGCTTGGAATCAGGAAGATTCATCTTCATGAGTTCAAATCTGGCCTCAGACTCTTACTAACTGTGTGATCCTGGGCAAATCACTTAGCCCTGTTTGCTTTAGTTCCTCATCTGTAAAAATGTACTGGAGAAGGAAATGGCAAAACCACTCCAGTATCTTTTTTTTTTTTTTTGAGGGCAACGAGGGTTAAGTGACTTGCCCAGGGTCACACAGCTAGTAATTGTCATGTGTCTGAGGCCGGATTTGAACTCAGGTCTTCCTGAATCCAAGGCTGGTGCTTTATCCACTGCGCCACCTAGCTGCCCCCTACTCCAGTATCTTTGCCAAGAAAACTCCAGGGCAGCTAGGTGGCGCAGTGGATAAAGCACCAACCCTGGATTCAGAAGGACCTGAGTTCAAATCCAGCCTCAGACACTTGACACTTACTAGCTATGTGACCCTAGGCAAGTCACTTAGCCCTCATTGCCCTGCAAAAGAAAAAAAGGGGAAAAAAAAGAAAACCCCAAATGGGGTCAGGAAGAGTTGGATAAAACTAAAACAACTCATCATTGACAACAAGGCCTGGAATGTACCTCCTTTTTGCCCACCTCTCAGAATCCCTTGTTTCATTCCAAATTGAGCTTAATCCCCACCTTCTATATAAAGTCTATTCTGATACCTCCAGTGGCTAGTTAGTACCTTCTGGCTCCACAGCATCTTTTGCAGCTCTTATTTACTAATATGGCCACCATCTTGGCTCAGGCCTTTATCTCCTCTTGACTAGACTACTACAATGACCTGATTATTCTCTCTGCCTCCAGTCTTAGATTACCATGTATATATTTTGTTATGTGTACAAAATATTTACAAAATACATGAGAGGCGGTATTGCATAATAGATAGAGGACTGGCCTAGGTATCAGGAAGACATGGGTTCAAGACCTGCCTCTGACACATACTGATTGTGTGACTCTGGGTGAGCCAGTTAACTTCTTGGTTGTTTTAGCAACTCTCTATAATTGAAGAGAAGGTGCTAACATGCATTGAAGAGGAAGTTTTCTCTTCTGGGAATTCCCTACAAAATGAAATCATAGGTCCA